>NW_020957204.1:45657-81222 GCF_003031625.1 Empidonax traillii | reverse complement strand
TCCTCACTGCCAGCCTGGACTACCACCAGTGGATAGTACTCTGAGGGCTGAATTAACTCAGGAAGTCTCTTACTAATATCCCTCACCCTGGCCCCAGGAAGGCAGCATACTTCTCTCTGGGATGGGTCTGGGTGACATATATGGCCCTCAGTTCCCCTCAGAAGGGAGTCACCGACTACAACTACCCTTTTTTTTTTTTTTGTACCTGGGGTTGTAATCTGTCTTTTAGACAGGGCCAAACCAGGAGGCTCTCCAGAGAGATCTTCTTGGCTCTCCTCTACCTGCCTGTCTGGGTCTAGGGTCTCATATCTATTCTTCAAGAGCACCCTGGGGTTGATGGGGGTCTAGAGAGAGTTCCTTTACCTCTCCCATTAGGGACCTGTTTCCATTCCCCCCCATCAATTTGGTCTGCTCCATCTGCCTTATGGCAGGAGGGGCAGGGCTTGGCCGTCTCTTGTTGGACTTCCTTAGGGTTCAAAAGGGTTTGACTCCACCAGTCAATTTCCTTTTCACTTTCCCTAATGCACCTTAATCTCTCTACCTTTTCCTTAAGTTCTGCTACCAGGCACAGCAAGTCACTCACTTGCTCACATCGTACACAGCTACCTCCTACACCATCCTCCGGTACCAACGTCAGGCTCAGACACTCAGCACACCCAGAGAGACCTGGGTGGCTGCATCCTTCTTTGAGGGGAGTGTCTGAGCAGACAAACTCCTCGTATTAAAAGCAGTAACGGCTTTTGTTTTTCTGGAAACCATTGTTAGATTTAAAAAGCAAACTCACCTATGAGAAGTGGGAGCTGGTTGCGCCCTGCCTGCTTGAAATGCCTTGAAATTGCTGGGCCACAGCAATTTAGTCTGATCCTGTGGGGTGCGTGAGAGACCTTCGCTCACGCTCCAGGAGGCTCTTACATAGCCTCATCTAGCACTTGTTAACAAGCCTGACCCGCCCCCCACTCACCTTAATGGGTTCCGAGGAGGAGCCAAGCCTGGGAAAGCCTGGCCAGCAAATGGCCAAGTAGCTCTCCTGGAGCCTCTTATATAGCCTCCCCTAGCACCTGCTAAGGAGCCTGACCCGCCCCCCACTCACCTTAATCTGTTCTGGGGAGGAGTCAAGCCTGGGCAAGCCTGGGCAGCAAAATCAGGAAAGAGGAGATATAGATAACAATGGTAGGGAAATGTTAAATTTATATGAGACAGGAGGAAAACCCGGTTATGAAGCCCCAAGAATTTAGTCAGAAACTATGGTGTTCCCTCACTTCCTTCATGATGAAATCAACATAATCACAGCTTGTTATTATTCTTTAGCAGAAAAGAAACCAAACAAACAAAGAAAAAAAAACACAAAGAAAAAGAAAAAAAGTAGCATTTAAAAAAATTGTCATCTTTGGAGAGAGGCATAGAGAAGTACAAAATCCCTGTGGTGCAGTGTGGTAAGTAGTACCAAATGGCGACACTTCCTTTTTCTGGGGCCTGGGTAAATTAAAATCAACTTTAAAATATATTTAGCTCTTTTGTATTTTTTTTAATTTTTCCATTAAATGCATTAAGAATACATACTGTTTAGATATATTTACTCTTTCATTTTTGTATCTCCCTCACTTCCATTTCTTTTAAATTTATACTATCAAAACATGGAGTTCTCATAATTTCTTTCAGTATGTTTTTATTGTCCATTAAGTGAAAATGTTTCAAAAAATTAGAATGAAAACAGAACCAAAAAGCACAACTGAAATCAGTTGAGAACACAACTGAAAATGTTTCAGCCAATTTTAATCCCAGTATAGTAGACCTAAAATAAAAACAGTCTGAACTCACAGACTGCAACCCACAACCTCTACCTGTTTAAGATATATTTATCTCAAGGGTCCCAGTTCTCTAGCAGGTATGTTCTAGCAGGCTAAACCTTTAGCTGATCCATTGCTAGACTTCTGATAAACATGTTGTCTAAGTGAAAAGATGCAAAAGTACTTTGATACTAAAGTCAAGATTCACTTCATGACTCAGGCCATAGTATATCTTATTTTATATTAAAAAAAAATACAGAGGGGAGAAGTAGTGACTGCTGGGACTAGTTATAGCCCATTTGAACTAAAATTAACAGAAAAGCCTCTGTGTGATAAATGTTTCCTTTGCTGTTATTGCTTGCCTATGCCTGTTAGGGTGTACTGTCTCAGGGCAGAGGAGAAGGTTGATCTCAGACACTTCATTGTTATCAGGGTTCAGGGAAGAAGTGGGATACTTGTATCAGTAGTATCCCTCTGCCCTGAGACTTGAAATCCTCCTGCCTCACTCACATTGGAGAGCTGGAAATGTCAGAAAGAGCAGGAGGGACGTCCTGGTGTTGGGAAAGTATCTGAGGAGTGGTTTCCCACCCTGGGGAGTGGCTGACCTGAATTTGTAAGATGCCTAGCTGCAGGCTTTGAGTCTGAAAACTAGCTTCCTGTACCTGTAATCCTAATAAGACCAACCTACCACTGAAGGAGCTGACTTGCCTCTTTCTTTTACTACTGGACTTTTTCTTGGCCAGAGGTCTCACCTGCTACTACTGAGAGACCATAGAGAGTGGCTGGGATGCTGCAATTCCCAAATTCACTGAGCATAAAAGAGCTCCAAATTTACCCTGCTGTAGGCTCAGCCAGGACAGTCCATCACTATCTGAGGTTGAACAAACATTTGAAAAACATTTGAACAAACATTTGAAAAACAGCAAAGCAAGATCTTTAGGACACAAGAATCAGTGACAAGTTCAAGCTGACATTTTATTTCAGCTCTTACTTCTTTTCTGCTTTCTATCACTCCAGTAGTTCCTGCTGACCAGACCTAAAAGTAAACTTTTTGTCTCTGGAAAAATTAATGACATTCCCATGGAAAGCAGGTTAGTTGAAAGAAGCACTATGAAGTCCAAAAAATAAACAAGAAAGTAATATTAAGAGAAAAATAATCTTTAAGAGAAACTGATTTAATGATTAACAGCTCTACTTTACTGCAGGCAGAATTCCTGAGGTGATATATGGAAACCCTCTGGGGCTCTCAATTTTTACTAGATAATCCAGACTGAATGCTAAAAGACTGCTATATCCCCAGCACATCACCTTTTGAACTATACAGGCATTTTACTAATTGACCTCAAGAATAGCTCTGGCCCAGATTGTCTGAGGTACATGACTGCTTGGCTTTCAACAGTAAAATAAAAATTTTTGGATTTTTGTGGAGTTGTTTTGAATTTTTTTTTAAGTTTGTCTTCCAAGTCTTACTTGAAAAAAAAAAAACAACAACAAAAAAACACCACAAAACCCAAAACCACAAGTAAAAACACCCCCCCCCAAACAAACAAACAAACCAAAAATCAAAAGACAACAACAGCAACAACCCCCCTCTCAAAACTCAAACAAACAAAAAAACCCAAACACATATCCCCCCAAAAAACTAAAGGAAAAAAAATTCCAATCCAAGCAAACAAAAAACCCCAGAACTGAGACAGAGAAAGCCTGATAATCAATATCTACAGACCTTGCATATTCTGTTTCTCCGAACTGTGCTATTGTTCATTGCATTGTTCATTTATTTGGTCATATCATTGCCATTTATTCACAGTGCATTCAGTGCACAAGAATCAGAGAAAAACCATTTGACATTTTAAATAAAATGAATTGTTATTGTTTATGGAAGGTTCTTTATAGTCAAGGAAAGAACATATTTTCTCCTATACCCATCTTTTAGAAGACACTTGCAATGGGCATACTAAAATAACTGTAGCTATGAACGAACTTTATTTCTTGGTCTTTCTTTGCATAGCTCTCTAAGTGTTCCTTAACAGAAGGGAAAGGTGATGAAGGTTCACTTTTAAGTTACTTGATCTGGCCCCAACTTAGTCACAGGAGAAAGGGTGTGAAATGGGTGCCAATACTTATAAGAGCAACCATTCTACTAAAAGAGAGACATCACTGTCCTGGAACCTGTCAGGGTGGGAAAAGATGGGTTATTCCCTTCTCTTCTAGAAGGGTGGGGAATAAAATTCAGACTAATTAAAGCCAAATTAGGGCATCCTGTATAGAGCTTCAGTCAGCGTTTGCACAGGTGAAGTGATTTACACTCTTAGATCAACCATGGGCCCAACCTGGGTCAACCACTCTACAGACAAAGCAGGAGAGAGCCCCTGCCTGAATGCCTTTGAAAAAGAGAACACAGACAAACAAAGGGTAGTGAAGAAGGGTAGTGTGACATCTGATGGGTGGCTGACAAGAAAAATCAAGGATGTTCCTAATGGCCAAGTGTCAGCAAAGTCAACAGCTCTCTGCATAAGTATTCTTTAAAGTACCAGCAAAATACTGATTTGGGCTGACCCTTACTCTTTAAGAGTGATCTAGAGCTGAGGTGTCTAGCCTGGAAGCCTGATATTAAGGGAGAGGAGTAAAGGAGCTTTTTAGTTTGTCTCTAATCCCACACAGCAAAGGACAGAAACACAGAGGAGCTTGCTGCTTGTTTAGAAGAGCTCTTACCTCCATGCATGCTTACAGGGACAAGAAAAGCCTGTAAGACCCACCTGCAGCCAATTTTATCCTGCCTGGGAAAAGATTTGGAAGTGTGGGAAGAGGCAGGGAGGTTACGGAGGGAAGGTATTTTCTCAATTTCGTGATGAGTATCCTTCACCACAGTGAAGCACCAATCTGTTCACAGCAGAGCACACTGATCCTCAGGAGGGACATAATCATTTCATAGACCGCATTTTGAAATGTTTCAATTAGGACACTGACAGGTCCTGAGCCTTGGCTGCTGTTTTGTGGCTTACAGATTTATGTGTACGTTCATGCCTGCATGCCTGCCCACCCATCCATACTTCTACTGAGCTACTAACCTGTTAAAGAGAAAGCCATCTGATTGCTAATCCTCGTGGACAATTTCCTTTCGTTTCTGCCACTTACTTCTTGGCTATTTTGGAGAGTTATTTCCTTCTCAGAGGGTGACACAGGCTGTGGTCAGGGTTGTCTTCTTCACAACACAGCAGCCCTTGCAGTATACCCTTTGTTTGTTTGTTTGTCTTTTCTTTTGTCCATTCATTCTAACTCCTTAATGAAATGCATTGCAATCTTGTCCTGGGTGGCTTCACTTTCTGATTCAAACCAGGTGTTTACATTTTGAGTGTCTTGTGTAAGGCATTGCATTTCAGTTGATCAAGGCACTGCAGAGGTAGTAACCTCACTCCTCAGAGCTGTGATTTTCTCCATCCTGATCTGTGCTGGTTGAGCGGGCTACTGCCCTAAGCTTCCCCCAACAGCTGTGCACTACACCTAACTCTAGATTTCTGCTTCCTGCTATCTGCCTAGCAAGCTGTTTGCATGAGTGCTCGCTGATATGCCTAAGTCCAAAAATGCCAACACAACTTTCAGTTTAGATCATCTACTGTTGGCTACAGAAGGTTGGGGGATGCTGATGTAGCAATATCAACTGAATGGGGGTGGTTGTTTTCAAGAAGAATAAGCAGAGAAAGGTAGATGAATTCATCAGCTGACAGAATGAGTCCTGAGGCTGGCTTCATGTTCTCCAGGAGTAAGAAAGTTCTGTGGTTTAACAGTAATTTTTATTATTCATTTAAACTGACTGCTCAATGTTTCCTAGACAAAGCTGTGGAATCTCACTGCCTGGGGCATGTAATTAGATGTGCATTTTTCCACACATGTGTAATGACTGCATATTTGGTATGGAAAGCCTTCAGCATGTAACCACAGATGTATGGTTTCTAACAAAACTCCATCAAGCCTCTGACTCTGTTAGAAGACATGTATGTACTCCACTTTCAGCAGCTGTATGATATGACATCCTCTTCTCCTTGCTGTGATCCTCTATGCCAGGTAAACCCAAATTGGTGTCTCACAGCTAGATCCTTAGTCCTGCCTCTAATCTCAGAGGTTACAGTGTCTAGTGTGATAAAGTTTAGGCTAATGTGAGGTGTTTCTGGAGAGCATGAGTTTTGATAAATCTATTTGCTGATCCTAATGTGTTAGTCTGAGTTTTTACCACGTATAAGAGAAAAATATCAGCGGTTTTCTAGACTGGTGCTTCATTAACCATCAAAATTTCAAATGCATTAGTGTAAATGATGCCCTGACAAGGCCACGTCATAAGAGACATACAAAAAGACCTTAGACATCATAGATAAGAATTAAGGATGCAGTTTCCCTTTTCAACTAGATACGGAAAGTCCTGTCTGTTACTAACAGACAACAGTAAGTGGATTCTTCCTGTCTGAAGGGAGACTCAGCAGAAACTCATGGGGCAAGTTGAGGCTAACTACCAAGGCATGAAAAAAAATGGATTTACAGCAATGGCAAGGGAGTATGTTTGTCTATGTCAGTGACAAAAATATAGATCATGCAAAAAACTATTCATTATCTTTTGAAAAGAAAAAGTGGGATGTGATCAAGTTGATTCTTTCAAACTGAGAACTGAGCTACTAAGTCAAAAAAAATTGCCTCAGAGAAATAGGACAAAATTACTTCAGGAACCAAGTAATCCTACACATTACTACATGATCCAAGTCATGCAATTCGAATCCAGACTTGAATCTTCAATTGGCTAGAGCATTCAGATCAGTGATGTAAATATGGAGATGCTAAGATATACAAGAACTATGTCAACTTGCACCTTAAAATATTGATATTGCATATATGACAAGGGCTTGGTGTATCATTTTTGACAGAGCTTAAATACTTCATTCAGTTTGGCATATCAGGTTCAAGAAAACTCAGGCGTGAAGTTCCTTATATGACCCATTTTCCAATCATCATAAACTTACACTGGCTGTGAGCTATTTCCTTTTTTTTTTTAGTTTGGGACTAGTGACTGGGCACATTGTGATTAAAAAAGCCAAAATATTATTCCACATTACTGAATCTGTTGAATTCTTTAATGTAAGCTAAGCAACTATACCTGAAAGAGAAGAATTCCAGTTAGAAGTTCAAGGATGTAGAGGGATTTAAAATGTCTATACACCCTGTCAAATGCTAAATCAAATGGAACAACCTTATGTATATATGCTTTACAATCCACAACAGCTTTCTGGTCTCTTTCAGGATAAGGCCATAAAGCAAACAAAAGTTTCTTTCTCATCAGAAACACTTCTTTGTTTGAAGAGTTTCAACTCTGAATTCTTTTAAACACCTGTCTTCTTACCTTTGCGGTTATTTATACCTTGAAGGTAGAAATCTACTTGTTGAAAAGTTCTGAGCACACAATAAAATATTAGAGGACTGTAAATGATATTAAAATCTTTTAGGAATAGGAAGTTGGATAGAAACTATATTTGTGTTCCTTTCTATATTCTTCAATGCATAAATGTAGAAAGGATTTAATTAATAGGTATATCTATAATATGTATATGTATGTATGCAGCATTTTTATGTAAAGAAAATACCCACATTTGCCTTCTGGCTCATGAAGAGCTATCACTAGAACTTACTCCATAAAGCCAACTCATTGCTCAGGTATCTCAGCCTAACATTTCTTTATAACCCAAATCTACTTCTTGTACCATGCTATAAACTATATACTTAGAGACTGGTTTTCTGTTTCATTTGTGTTTAGCTCAGATATGTTGTGGCTTTCAATACATGTGAGGACAAAGTTGCTCCTATTAGCCAGGACCACCAATCATGATTTTGTTGACCTCCACAGAAGGAACAGCTCCCGCAGATGAGTTCATATGTGAGATAAGGGCAGGTCACCAAAAAACTTTCTTGACTGAAGTGAGGTGTTTTGATTACTGTATACTACACTCTTGGGCATCCTTCCTTCAAGCACTGATGCTTTCTCTCCCTGCTACTGTAGAGGGGACATGCAGGGACCTTCTCAAACAACCGAGGGTTCACCTGTTTATCCCTACTTTGGTGGCTTTACTATCTCCCTATGGGCTTTGGTCACTGTATGAGATTTTGGGAACACTTCAGTTTGTGCCAAAATCATCTGTTATGAGATTTTAGTACCCACACTGGCATGATCTGCAGGGCTGCAAGTCTGCAGCAGGGCATGGATGAATACAGAACATCTCCAGACCACCTCTCCTTACCTCCTCCACAGGATAATCTTAACACTCTATAATGTATGTATTAGCTTAAGCAGTCTATATTTATTTAAGTGATGTTTATAATATATATTTTCCTGTCCCTAGTGTTTTCTCTTCAGATCTTAGTTAGGATAGACTGCTAGGATAAAAAATATATAAATATGACACTCAGCCTTGACTACAGAATTATGACCAGTGATTTTGTAATGTCCTACATCAAATTTTGGATTAATTTGGAGTTAACATGATGTGTCACACTGACATTTGGCTGTATCATCAATGAAAGCTGGAATCTTTCCCACTCTGTGGGAGGTTTAGCTCTTTTGAAGGCCGTTTCCACTCATATATCACCTGTGTTAAAATGCAAATTGCTTAAACATAATTCAAGCCAGAATATGCTGTGGCAGAAAAGAAAAACTGTTTCAATCAGCATGAAAAAGCAATTCTGCAAAACTGAAATGACAGATTTCTTCAGCTATGTTTTGTTACCGAATCACACATCATGCAATACCACTACGCTTGACATGTCTTTTTAAATAGTAAAGAAATAACACTGGCTGTAAAAATCAACCAGATCTCAAATTAATAGTCAAATAACAAAATTTTGAATCAATTTTTCTGATTTTGAAAATTGTCCTTTGGGATTTTCAGTGATGTTAATTGAACCTCATGGCAAAGATGTTCCAATAAAATAGATTTATTCTCAGGGGAAATAAACCTAAATACTGTTTTCCTGTTGAATGTATACTTTACTTCAAGAGGAGAACTAAACAGTATACAGTTGAAAATGCCATATGTAATGCAGCCATAATATGTTACTCTCAACCTCTTTCATCTTGTAATTATTAAATATTTTTTAAGCAGGGCAACCTTAACACTGTGAATGTGTATTAATTTGATGTACTTTGGCAATGTAAACACTGTTCTTTTTGATTTTTTAAAAATTAAATTTACTGAAAAATCAATACTCTGCTTTTACTTAAACACTCAAAATGTAATTTTTTTCCAAAATGTTCAAAGGGACTTCTTTTAATGAGTTTTTGCTGTTTTTCTCTCTGTCTCCTTTTGCTTTAGTAAATATTTTAAACTGGTTTATGAACCTTTTCATATAAACTTATCCATAGATTTGATTTACCAGAAAACAAAATACTTTTTTTTTCATACCATATCTATAAAAAAAAATATCATTGGCTCTTTAACGATCTTTTGTTCATGTAATATATGTGTGAAGGGCAACATTGTTATGAAAATGGGATTTCTGAGAAATAATGTCAATATTCTGTATCTTTGGAAAGGTTCTCTTAGTCCTTTCCACTACTGCTAAATAAAAAATAAATAAATAAATAAATAAATAAATAAATAAATAAAAGCCCATGGTCTTTAATCTGTAATCCAAACACTTCATACAAAATTTACTTGTAATATTTTTAATTAGATGGGAAACAAATTTGTTTCTCTTTGGACTATTTCTATTCAGTTAGAGAAAAGTAAACATATGTGAGAAAAGCTGACAAAATTATAAAAGATGGCCTAATTTACAAAGTTATATACATAAACATTGCAAAGAAATACATGGAATTATATATACTACGTTAAACGCAAAGATAAATTACATTTGAAAATGTAGGAGAGAGATGTTAAATCTCATTTTGCTGTAACTGCAATTATCAGGTTGTCATTTAAAAGACAATGCATCCTCTAGTAGAAGAATAAGAGGTAGTGTTTGGCTTCTAAGGGGATATTTTTCACTCATTAAATAATTTGGAAAGACTACACTGATTTTCATTACATATATGATCTTCATAAAATGCTCATCTAGGAAATTTTATATCTGGTCTTGGAATGATGCATGGGCACACATAGGTAAGCAACTGTTGAAGTCATTGTCTGTTGCCTTCTCCCAGATAAAAGAATGGTGGAACAGGACCATTGCATTGCTGTTGCAAGTGGCAGGGATGCTGTTCCAGGTCATGAGAGACGAAGGAGAGATACAGTGAAAATTTTAAGGGAGAAGTAGGGAGGGGTTATTATTACTGTTACTATTATTGTTATTAAGATGACTTTGATTTTGGATAAGAAAGCAAGACTTCTGACATTTCTTTTTTTGGGTCTGAAACAGAAGCAGTAAACTTCAAACTACAAACTAAGCAACACACTAAATTAAGACTGAGTTGCCATAAGCTGTTTGAGGTATCTCAGTCAAGCTTTATTTGTGGGTGGTTTTTATACACCCACGGAGAATAAAGGAGACATGGAAAGATATGCTCACACAAAGCAGAACACCGTCCATTGCAGATATATCTCATTAGTCACAGGTACTGACAGCTGAAATTAATTAACTAGGATTAAAAAATTGGAATCAGTCTTTTACCTGAACCTCAAACCACAACACTTTCTCAGTGGTTTTATCTATTTGTTTTTGTATATCTTTTTGGTGTTTGTATTTGGTTTTGGATTTGTTTTTGCAAATTTAACCATGGCAATGAACAACTTGCTAACCAAAGGAAAGCCATGTGTTGTTGGCTGCCTCACAGAAAGGTACAGAAAGGTACATACAATCTACTGTTTGCTAATCATCCAAATGGCACTTATTTCAACACAAGTAACAGTATTTCAGAAAGATGACCCTAATTTTTCCTTGCAGACTCTCTTCATTCCCTTAGAGATAAAATGGTCATCTGCTTTCTCCAGACATTCCTTTATTAATTAACTACTATTACTGTTTCGTTCTTAGGGATAAGAAAGTTGAAGGAAACAACCATAAAGTCTAAGTGTATTGATGTCCAAGTAGACTTATTCAGGCTGAAATGTAGTTTCCTGTTTTCAAACCATTACTAAAGGATGGCCATTTTCATTTCACAGTTCAAGTGTACAAAATACTGAAAAAAATCTGCAAACCATTAAAGTACCCCAAGAGACTAAGCCACCCATCAGGCTTATATTTTCATCTGCACTCTCGGGTAAAAGGTAATGCAGATATGAAAGTGACTATAGTTATCACTTCATGTGGGAATTCAAGAGCTAGTGTTGGAGCTGAAAAATGCTCAGTTATATATATCAAGCAGACATGAAGTTTCTGTGCAAAGCAGCTTTTTAACATATCCAAGTACAATATTTTTCCATGCCTTTAATTATGTGCCATTAGTTACCTTATTTAGATTCCATATAGATTAGAAAAAGTACAGTTTCTCTCTTCCTCTTTTTTTTTCTTTTAATTGAGTTCAAATATTTGAATAGTATGTGAATAAGGGATTAGAGCTACCAATTCATGAAATCTTTTCCAAAAGCAATGTGACAGTTCAGTGCTTTTAAAAATAGTGGTATTCTCCTGACATGAATGCTCTGGTGCTGCAATAACATTCTTTTTCATATATTGGAGCTCTGAGAACCTTGGCAGTTTCATGTCCCCAGGGTTCAATATATTTTACTTTTTTTATTTTTTGTTTCAGTTACTTGTGTTCACCCACTTGTTGAGTTTAACTTTGGGTTTCTGGGCTCATGCAAGCCCTAAAACTCAAAGCAATACTCTATCATCATCATGAGTTTTCCATGGTTTGGAATAAAACAGTAAACTTTCTGTGTAGCTCAGAGACAGGATTAACCTGACAGTCAGTCTTTACTTAATGAATTTAGACTAAGCTCATTTCAAGGATTGGTAAAACTTGGAAAATCTTTTTGACAAATCTGGGACAAATTGAGGATTATGAAGACAACTCAAAATACACCCACCTCAAAAAAAAAAAAAAAAAAAAAAGAAAAAGCCAAGTAATCTTGTGTTTCCTTTATCCTCCATACCAGTTGCTACAGAGAAAAGGGAATTTCACATGACTGTGAACTTCATAAAAAGATGTACACATTTCATTCGTATGAGAAAGGCTTAATTATTTTTATGCTCTTTACAGTTCAGATGTTGCATTTGGTCCACATTCAGCTGAAATACTTTTAAATTATGCTTACTTTAAAGAAATTCAGGCCTATAATTCAGTGTCAATCAAAGTGTATGAAATCTCTCTCAAACAAATGAGTCTTTATTTTTTTCATGTCTGAAGGCAGCTACCTACATATGAACCCATTCCATTCACATTTAAGTACAGATCTCAAAAAAAATTACCTATGTTTAAAAAAAAAACAAAACCAAAACTGAAAGAGAAATGTCCAGTCTTTCATTATTTACATACTTAATGTTGTTTGATTCAGAAACCACAATATAAATATTTTCTTTTTAAAAAATCAGTAAGCATCAAGATATATATAAATATTCTACAGAACGATCAGTGTGCTCTCACCAAAACCAGATGTTTTGAAAATATTTGGCTTGTTTTAAAGAAAAACACTTAATTATTTTTTATTTTTTTTTCTTTTTTAGGTCTAGCCATCTATACATTCAAAATGCAAGTGCTTGTAGAACAAGTACTTCTAAAATATATATTTCTACTTTTTTCATATGTCTATATGAAATAGAAAGTCTTTACTTAATATTCAGAAAATCCACTGTGGTGCAGGTGTACAGGACTTTTCAAAATTTAATTGGGAAGGAGATTAATTTATCCACATGCCCCTTTTTACAGCAAAGTTTATTCTGCTCTTCACAGCATCCCAGCAGCACAGTGAATGCCTCCAAGTTCCCATCTCCTTCCAAGAAACAAAATGTCTCTAAGCCTGCAGTTCTGGATGTTCCCGTATCTTCAGTGCTCTTGCACTGCCACAGGAGCTGGATCCCAGGGGACTTCCAGCAGTGTAACCTTTCGGCACAGGGTACAATGTTCAGGCTGCCTGTCTGGGCTCACCGCCACCCTGGGCTGCTGGGCAGGGAGGTCGGCCCAAATCACGGCTGGTCCTTTCAAATCTAGGGTAGAATCTGGCTTTGTTGCAGTGCTTGGCCAACATAGCAGGTGCTCTCAAGCAAAAAAAGATGTGTACAAGTAAGCCTTCTTCTTATTAATTGTTTATCTGGGTCAGCTGCTGGCTGAAGAGTACAGACTTGCTCTTGGCACCTGTCCTCAGAGCAGTGTGAGTCTGTCCCATGTAGCTTCGCTTTTTACTGGGATAAAACATAGTTCCGATATGTCAATAATTTAAGCATATGAGTTTAAGTTTTCATCACTTTCCTAAGTTTTCTTTTCTTTGTTTTTGTAGCACTCACTGATCTACATTGAAAAACGGTCTTTCTTTTTATTATTTACTTTATCTATTTTCAAGGTAGCCATTTCAAGTCTCCTGTTAGGAAGCTATAGCACAACTAACAGGGCTTTATCCAGAAACACTCATAGATTGTGTTAGGAAGAAAGGGCAAAAATCACAACTAATTGTAAACAGATGGGGCAGGATCCATCCCTCCTTAATATGACAGCCTAAAATTTAGGTGCCTGGTCTAAACTAGTCAATCTTAACCCCTTCTCTCATCAAAGAAAATACTTTGCCTGCAGCAAATTATAGTTTCACAATAAGCTGAACAGCTAAAATAAATGGTCCTTACAAGGTCCCTATGTCTCACCTTAATTTTTAGGGGAATCCTGCATGACTAACTGAAACTGGAAGCCCCTTTTGGATGAAATGAAGCCCACCATTGGCATCTGCCTTTCACATGAACATGGCACACTGAAAAATTATTTCACTGAAGGGTTTCTTAATAGTTCTGCAAGGAACAAATAGCCTGAGCTGGCTAACAGCAAGCAGCTCCCACTACACAGAGATTTTCAGCATAGTTGTAGTTATGCATCTCCTCAGCTGTTATGAAATATACGTCTATACAACAGAGCAATTATAAAATGGCTTTCATGCACAAATACAAATGTGTAAAAAAGATATGTTAAAAGCAAAGCCAAATGAATACATGATGAAGTAATTAGAAACAGATCACACTATAGTGCTGTTTGAATGGAATGTTTTTCACTTGGTTCTATTAATGTACAGACACCCACAAAGCACTTAAACATGGAAGAAATTTTCTAACACATAGTAAGTTGCAGAAAAGAAAAAAATAATTAAAAAAAATTGTTCCGTTGCTGTTTCAACAGAGTGCAAGTGTTTCATGTACAGTGTTCTTTTTCTGTACTTCTCTTAACTTAAATCACATTACAAAGCGTAAACAATACATTTTACATAAAAACATAATGTATATGAAGAATTGTTTTTACTGTGAAGGCAACATGCCAGTGATTTCCATTTAAGTTTCAAAAGTGTTCTCTTCTGGCTTTGTTGGCAAAATTGGTTTTAGACACGTACCAAGATTTAACCCTGTTAAGTCAAAATACTCTTATACCCAACTGCACTGAAGTCAATGGAGATTATACTTGGGGCTGCTTTATTTCCAAGGTCCTTTGATATTTCAGAAGAGAGTTTACTGTTCAGATCTTCTCTTCCAGAAAATCAAAATCATGTTTTGCTATTTCCCTCTCCAACATGATAATAATCCCAGATTCCCTTTTGTTAACACCCAAGGATATGTGAGGCAGAAGCCCCTGCAAATGGCTTTGTCTATGGTTCATTTTTGCCCAGTGTCTAAGATATCAATTACTAAACATTACACAAAAACATACATTTTATTGCAGCCTTTGTGTGGAAGTCAAAGATGAGAGTTTCATGACCAGAAGGTCAGAAAACAGGCAGGATAATTTCCTGGCAGCTTAATGCCATTTAGTTTCATATTTTAAGTTCATAATATGGAAACACTTCAGTAATCTTAATTATATTCTTAGCAAAGAAAGAAAATAGTCTCAGATACTTGGGTTAAATACTAGAGATAGACAGTTTTAGTAATATGTTATATAATCTCCCAAAAGTGGGTGAACTGTCAAACAGAACAGTGTAAGGAATATTATTGGGTTTTTGGCCACAGTCCTTTACCAGAATTTGTGATGTGTTACATAAAAAGCCCAAACTACATGGCACACACAGTCATCTGTAGAAAACTTTCCACTTCTTTGTGCTTGAGATTAATGTTGGGATCAATTCTCATGGATTTCAGGAGAAAGAGACAGCTGACCACAGATTTGGCTCAGAAATAACTCTGTTTTTACATCAGGGGCCATTCTTCTCTAGAGGACAAGTAAATATTTTCACAGAAATGAATGGAACTGGACTCAGAAACATCTGGGCCATCATTCAAAACTAAATTACTTCTTAAGTGAGATGTCGAAAGAAGATAAGACTATTTTGCTAATTGCTAATATTATGATGTGTTCTCCTAGAGCTAAAAGGATCTCATAGCACTCCAGAAAGACCATGCTGCAGAGAACTTACAATCTAAGAGATAAAAAAGACTAAATGCAGATAAGCTCCCTAGTATCAACTGCAACAGGACAAGGAATTATGGTCTGTCAAGAGTAAACCTTTTATACCGTATGTGACTCAGGTGAAGTTCTCAAGTAATTTTCTTCATAAACATTTAAAAAGGTCTTCTTCTTTCTTGAGCCCAATGTTTACCACCCATCTTGCAAAATAAAACCTACTGCATTCAGAACTGGAGGTGAAATAGCAAGAGCACTAAGGTTTATAAATCTTTAAGGGGTTTGTAAATATCAACCTACTGAAAAACAAAAGTTTTTGAAAATTATGCAGATAGGTCACTATAGGGAAACCTAAGATGGACAAAATCTTAAACTATTAGCTGAATTACTTTTAAACTGTTAACTCATTATTTGTATCACCATTTTGTACTATGTAGATATACTTCTTTATACTTTCATGCCTCTTTTGACAAGTCTGATAATGTAAAATCAGTTCTGACACTCCTAATGGGCCAACATTTACATTTCCAGACTCAGATGTGATCAGAAGGTGTACTTCACTGCATCATAGTAAATGTTGACCACTCATTTAGCAAATGACAGAAAGGTAGCTATCAGTCATGACAAAAGGTCCAAATACTGCAACCCTTATCTAGAAATTTTTACATATAAAATAGAGTTGATTTTGGCCTTGCATTTCCAATGAATAAGAAATGAGAACTTTGTCTAACACTTGTAAAGTGTAATACTAAAACATAAATACATTGCAAAATGTAATCAATCTACCTTCTTTTTAACCCAAATTCATGTCAGAAAAACAGTATTTCATGGTTGTGTATATATATATATGCCGGTGAGTCTTAAAAGCTCTTAACACGCAGAATAGCTTCATATCCGCTTGCTGATTTCAGTCAATTTTGTCAGGTTGCAGACAATCCAGAGGCTTATACATTCCTACAGGTTCTATGAAAGCTGATGTGTTCACAAATATTTAGGGAATCATTCATATAGCCAAAAGAGAGACAGAAGATAGAAAATAAGAATTAAGTAATGATAGCAGTTCCCAGATGCTATAGAGACGTTGAATGTCTTGAAGACCACAAAAATTGCTGAGGTTCATTTGACCTGTCATGTGCAAGTTGAAAGCCAAGATGTGGCTTTAAATAGTCAGTTCTTTGATTCCGGGATTCTGACTTTTCTGATGGCTGTCGCTCAACATCATGCTCGAGCCTGTTACTTCTTCTTCAAGCAGTGTAAGGCTGCTTAAATGGGCATTCTTGATCTCAGCAAGATGGAGGCAAGTCATTCCAGACCTAACATTTCTGTAGACTGGTTGGTTTTGTCACTGTATGCGCACTTTATGCTAAGCATAAGGAATTTTGCCTAACCTGTATTTTCCTTGAAGGTATTCTATCTTCTGTGAGCATAGAAGGAGCTAGCATAAAGCTGCAGTGTTACATGGAAAATTCTCAATCACTGATGTCAAATTTGAAAGATTTACAGTTTCTGGGAACCATCCAGATTGAGGATGTGTCCTTAAAACACTGGGGAAAATGTCTTCTCCTTATACTACAAAGTTTACACAACTTCCCTCCCCCCTTGTTTGTATGATTCAGACTCAGTTTCAACTCTTACCAGCTGCCTTTATGGGTGGCATATTCATGCATTGTGTGGGAAACAATCCCATGCAAGCAGAAGATAGACAAGATGACCTAGCACTTTAAGGCCTTTTTCTTCTATCTGTGCTAAGCTATCTGTGCTAGCTTATTTGTGGTATGGCTCTTTGAATTTCAGGCTCTCTATATATGAGAGACAAATGAGTGCACAAAACACAAAAGCTAACAATTGCTGAAGTCTGCCTCCTTAGGCTCTCTTAGTAGTCCATGGAGAAGGTGAAAGGCTCCTATGGGGGTTATTTGAAGTAGAAAGCTGTCCTCTGGAACTTTACTGCCCTTAGGGAATAAATCTAGGGAGAAAAGGTTCCCAGGGTGAGAATTCATAGAATCAGAATATCCTGAGTTGGAAGGGACCCACAAGGTAATCATTCAGTTCAACTCTGATGGCTAAAATGAATTGTTTTCAGTTGGTTTTGATTCACAGGGATTTTTCAGTCCAAAGAAAACCACAGGTGTCTAGCCTTTAAAAAACTGCTGGTTGAAGGACTCTAGATGGGTGCAACCTGTGTGATCTGAGGTTAGAGAGCAGCCCTCTAGCAGACAAATTCTGTAAATCCCATGGAACTTTCAAGAGCAGTAGGCAGGAAATGCATTCATCATAAATATCAGAGAAATATATTTTCTTTTTAATCATTAAAATGTTAGATATGTCCATTCTTTAAAATATGCTGATGCAGAGAGTAACTTGTTAAATACAGCCTTTGGGTGAGCAGGTGTAAAGGACTATAATTCAGAAATTTTGAGGCCCATTGTGACAGTTCAACCTAGTTGTTGATATTAAGGAGCTTCTACACAAAACTGTGAAAGGTAGGGAATTAAATCATCCCCAGCCTCATGGGCAACTTATTGTTAAAGATCAGGTGTATCATATGCTGGGTTGGTCAGCCTGGAGCCAGAGAGCAACATCAGTTGTTACTGTCTATAAAAGCTAACTGGGATCACCAATTTTTTCCTCCAGCTGATGCATGCAGAGAACTTGTAACACAATATTTGAGTCCCGTTACCATAAAATGAGATTCTGGGTAATTCTGAATGACATTCTCCCTCTTTGACTTATTCTTTCACAACCCTGCATAAGGTAAGTCTGCCATTGTCTCAGCAAGTGTGAAACCAGAAACCCACAAAGGCACATACCTCAGAGTTTCTCTCATGCACATGCACTTAAATTGAGCAACACAATATTAAAGCTAATGGAGAAATATGTATATAAAATTCCTCTCTCCTGTAATAGGATGGGAATTCAGCCTTGTATAAATGCTCCAATTTCAATGTATGTGTGAAATGTAATCTAATTCATAGAGCTGCATCTGAATTTTTAATTGCCTGAGCTTGTTTATCATATGCAATTTTGTGTTATCAGAGTGGAAAGCTCAGGAGAATAAACTGTGTTAAACAATATTTATTCTATGTCCTTCCATTTTGGGCAGATGTATTGGTGGAATATGATGACAGGAACTTAGCACATCTGAGCTCTACAGGGCTGGAAATAACAAAAATAAAAGTCCTTAACCATTAAAAAATAAAGTATTGTTTTGGAAGAAAAGTGAATTTTTTTTGAGTGTTGTTGGATGAAAATGTGCTTCCCTTTTTACCTTTATCTAAACCCATCTCTAGCAAAAATCAGTGCAAAAGGAAGCATTAAAATGTATTTTATTTTCTGCACATTTTTGTTTTACATTTTGTATGTATTTCTCTGTACTGGAGCTAGCTTGAACAAGTACTTTTCCTTGTAAACACTTTCGATTGTTTAGACAAACTAAATGTCAGCTAGTGCTAAACGCATTTGCAACAAGAAATATACGAAATCAAAATAATGGCAGATGTATCTCAGGCAGCGTTAAAGGGCTTTAAACTACAGTGTATCCAAAACAAAAAATCTACATCAAACATTGAAACACATGGTTAATCCGTCACAGCTGTTTAGTTAAGTGGTGGCCTTAATTACTTTTAGTCACCCATGACTCTCATGAACAGACTCCACTTTAAATTTAGATTCAGACATTTTTCCATTTCTCTAATTAGAATTTATTCATGTGTAAACAAGCTCGACTTTGGTTTACCCACACACATTTAAGTCTTTTGACTGTGTGGCCTTGCAAAGCAATTCCTGCATGTTTTAGGCCTATTCATATAGTTGGCCTCCTTGTTCCACATGCAAACAACAGCAATAGCTGATTGACCAATGATTTTAATTTTTTTTCCCTATAAATAGGCTTTGAAAGGCACATCCGTAACTGAAACCTTGATTTGCACAACCATCTTTCTGGTATGGAGAAAACTGTGCATTCTCATGCATCCCCTCATCTGAGTATCCAGGACAGATGTATGTCTGCATTATTTTTTCCCTCCTCCTCTCTTACACATCATACTAGTAGTGGTTGGAGTGTGGAGAGATTTCAACAGGCAAATGAAACTTCCTAATAAAATCTCCCATGTGACTGTGGCTAGTTGCTGACATAATGATCAACACGAATTTTAAAAAGGGTTACACACTTGTGGGTATGATCTTTTATTCAGTCATCTCTGGAATGATTTCTCTCAAGCACAGAATAACACAGGCTGAGCACATTCTTTCAGGTTTAACCCTTCAGTGAACTAGGTTATGCACAGAACAATTAATTGGTGGAGTCCATGCTGCTAAGAATCCCTTGAGATAACATATTCCAGGACATGAAAATGAGATTTAAGCACGTTGCCAGAGTTTCTCCCCTTATGGTGTTATCTCAGTGCCCTTTGTTAACTGTCAGAAAAGGTTTTTCATAAACATCCACATTTTTGAGTGACCCGGAAATGTGATTTACCGTATGTTCGTGACCACCATTACCAATATACAGAGGAAAGAATTAAAATATTTGAGTGGCTGTTCTAGGAGCTCTCAGCTGTGCCAAGGGCTCCACAGTTTTCCATTAGAACTGCAAGAGCAGACAGAAGCTAATACATTCAGGCCAGTGTGACACTTCATATGACACTTGACAGGAAGCAGATACTGTGAACAAATTAGTTCAGAGTGCTTTTTAGTATTTTTTTCATTCAGTTTTATAAACTCCATATTTTAACCTCATTCCGTTTGCTGCAACATTATCTACACTCATGAGAACAATTTACTACAGTAAAGTGTACAGTGTATCTATTGTATAGACTGTACCAATACATGCTGGCTTAAGTAAATGAACAAATGATAATTAGGATAATTTTCCTGATGAAAAAAGCTTAATTTTTGCTATTTAGAAAATAATCTTTATTGGGAAAAAAAAAGTGTTTTAGCCCATGTTAAATATTATCTCTTCTGCCTTTCAAGTATAATCTTCTTTATGGGCTACCTGTAATTGTACTTTAGCCAGGTGATGTCTGATTGCTACAAGTCATTTTAACAAAAGTAGAACTGCTCAAAAGTAATTCCATTGACAATAACTGCATTATATGCATGTCAAAGTAATACAATCAGGTTAAGACAGTTTTCTATATAAACTGCATTTATTCATATCTGGACTTACACAGTACTTGAAAAGTTGAAATCTGCAATGTAGACTCAGCTATTATGCTATTTTTGAACTATTGCTAGCAAATAATCCTTTACATGCCATTACCACCTATTGATGCAGCTCTCAAATTTTACCAAGTCTTTCAGGTTGTACTAAGAATTTTCTAATCCAGATGTATATATCCAGTTTGAGCAAACTATGAACGTTGTTATTCTCTGAAACTCCACTGAAAGAAAGAAGCCTTAGTTTATGAGATCAGAAAGAAGTCAGGTTATAAAAAACTTATACATCCATATGCTAGGCATATGAGTACCATCTCTTTAAAGTTTGCATAAGGAATGGAAATTAAATGCCAATTCTAGCTCTGCTCAAAGTATTTTTTAAAGACTCTTGGTAAGAGAAAGAGAAGGATACTATTTGTGGTGGTGGTTATCTTAGCATCAGAATCTGTAATGGGAGCACTTAGCATGCAAGATGGCAAAATTGAGAAGGGCTTCTAAAAACAGAAATTGTAAAGGTGTCAAAAAGATGTCAAATGGGAGAAGAGAAAGCACTTATTGGGCTGAGAATCATTAGAAAAAATGTGAGCAGCATCCTACTCAAGCATTTTATCTTTTGGTAAGGAAGCAGACAGAAGTCTTTTGACAGATGATTTTAAGGTCACTTGCAATCTTAGCCCATATCAGATTAGCTTGGCTTGCAAATTAACATCTTTGTATTTGTACACCACTGGAGGCTTTTTTAACCCATTTAGAAAAGACCACTTACAAACAGCAAGTGTGCAAAATGTGCATTGGAAGGAACAGAAAGCAAATGCTCAGGTTTTGACCATGGGAGAGAGAATAAGCTTAAATATGGTCAGAAAATCACTTAAGAAATATGTGAGTAAATTAACTTTTTTTAATTTTTTTTTTTTTTTTTTTTTTGTCTTCCAGTTAATACTGGCCTCCTATTTCAAAATAGACATTGGGTGGAGAATGGAGTTTTTCTTCTATGACCAAATTAATCTTCTATATCTAAGATCAAAGATGCCCAGTTTTTGCTAGCAGCTTCCACACATTCACTTTGCTCTCTAATTTTGACTCAATTTCTAGATGAAGACTGTGCCAAAATCCACTTTTGAGTGAAGAAATCACAGCTATACTTGTTGGTGAATGATAATCATGCTGTTTTATTTTGCAGTTTCTTCTTCAGATTTTCATGTGTTCGCACAAGACAGTTTTGCCTATTAGCTCTCAGATGGCTGGTTTCTTCCATGTGTCCTGACAGGGGTATGTGATGATACCTTTAAACCAAGTGTGATTTTTCTATGCATGTAACTTTTTTTTCCCAGGTTCTTTCTTTCTCTGATGTGACATTTATACTATGAGGGTTTCATTTGTTTGTTTTAGATCAGAAGTCTGGCTCCTCCAGAACTAGTTCTGAGCATCTGGCCTCACTCTCATACCATTTTTCTCCTGATCAAATCATCATGTGTGTAGACCTGAGAATATTCTATACAATCAGAAATGTGTTTCATTTTCTGGTGAATCACTGTGGCTACCAAATACAACCCAAATGACAGTTTGAAGAATAGTGACTCTCAAGAGGAGTAGAGAATGCAGAAACATTTCCTTAAGGCACCTGCCAGAAACCTGCTGATGCATCATATGTAGGAAAATAGGTGGCAATGGTAACTTCACAGGTAGTGAGAAATGTTGCCTTTACAGAGAGCTCCTTAATTTCTTTCATCTGTCCATAAAAAAAGTCTTAGTCTTTTCTTTCTACAATGACCTGTTAGTGTGCCTATTTGGGTAATTCTTCCAGTCATTTTAATGACTCTTGGACGAAGTGTGCTCATTTATTTTGCTTCAGCTTAAAAACAAAATAATTTTATTCAAGGCAGGAGCCATGGGCTCCTAGTAAAAATTGGCTTACTAAACACTTAGCTGAAAGCTTCCTTGGTAACACGAAGACACACTGCAATTTGTAGGGTTTTTCTCTCCTTCTCCTTTCAGGGAGTGTACCTTTAGATAAAATCATCAGATGAACACATTTTTAGCTTATTAATGGATACCTTTATAATATTATAAGGGATTTTGCAAATAACTAGCAGAGGAAACAAAATACAAGATGCAGCAGAATGCTTCTTCAGGTGAGAACTCTTTACCCTGATTAGGCATGACTTATCAACAAATGTACAGGAGACCATCTCAACACTCCTGGAAATACCTGCTCACCTGACTGGTTAAACATGCTGACAGTATCTGTCAGGCTATCTGTCATGCAGCTTCCAGACAGGAGCTAACAGCTAACCTAGGCCAGCATCTTCTCACCCACTTACCCTATCTCAACCCCTCAGCCATAATGGAACGTGACAAGGGTGGCTGACAGTAGAATCATAGTATCATTTAGGTTGGAAAAGACATCCAAGATTCATTGAGTCAACCTTTGACCAACAACCACCTCGTCAACTATACCATGGCATTACGTGCCACGTCCAGCCTTTTTCTGAACACCTCTGGAGATGGTAAGTCCACCACCTCCCCGGTAGTCTGTTCCAATGCTTAAAAACCCCTTTCATGAAGAAAATCTTCCTAATGTCCAGCCTGAGCCTCCCTTGGTGCAGCTTGAGGATATGTCCTTTCATCCTATCACTAGTTGCCTGGGAGAAGAGTTTTACCCTCACCTGGCTACAACCTCCTTTCAGGTAGTTCTAGAGGGCAGTAAAGGTGTTCCCTGAACCCCCTTTTCTCCAGGCTAAAAAAACCCAGCTACCTCAGCTGCTCCTCAGAGGACTTACTCACCTTCACCTGCTTTGCTGCCCTTCTCTGGACTCACTCTAGCACCTCAAAGTCCTTCCTGAAGAGCCCAAAAAACTGCACACAATACTTCAGGCTTGGCCTCATCATTGCTGAGATGGGGACAATCACCGCCCTGGTCCAGCTGAGAATGCTGCTTCTAGGATGCCATTGGCCTTCTTGGCCACCTGGGCACACTGCTGGCTCGTGTTCATCTGCTGCCTACCAGTACCCCGGGTCCTTCACTGCTGGGCCACTTCCCAGTCACTCTTCCTCCAGCCTTCAGTGTTGAGTGGAGTTATTGTGACTGAAGTGCAGGACCTGGTACTTTGCCTTGTTGATTCTCATACAATTGTCCTTGGCCCATCAATCCAGTCTGTCCAGATCCCTCTGCACAGCCTTCCAAACCTACAGCAGATCAACATTCTAGCCCACCCTAGTGTAGTCCATAAACTTACTAAGGGTGCACTCAGTCCTCTCGTTCAGATCACCAATAAAGATAGTAGGATATTAATAAAGATATTAAATGCATTAATCTGAGAGAAATGTAGGTAGAAACAGCAGCCAAATGATTGCATAACTGATCATCTTAGATACTATTTCTCTGCAGATAAATGTAGCTTCACACCAAGACAGAATCTACTTCTTTGGTGCATGTTAGGATATGTCTGGGATGTGTTTCTAAAATGGTGTGACATCTTCTGCCATTTAAGGCCACAGATTAGTGCAAGAAAAAGCACTGAGGAAGCTTCAGAGCAGAGTTACCCATCAATCTGAATAAGAATGGCATCTGCAATTATTCATGCTGGGACAAAAGTCACAAAAACCATTAATCCTCATGCTTCAGGACATAATTGAGCAACAGCTGGAGTCAGGAATAATTTTCCTCTACGACAGAGCATTGCACAATTTTACTAGGGGGTTTTATGTCTACACTTGAGACGGCTGGCACCAGCTCAGTTGAAGACAGAAGGTCAAATTAGATGGTCCTTTGGTTTGTTCTGTAGCACTTATTATGTTTGTACACTGATACAATCACTGTAAAAATCCCAAGCTGTCTTGGGCATCATGTAGGTGATAATGGCTGCTTCTTCATTCTCTTTTTTCCATCTGCTTTGGATAACCTGGAAATTAAAACCAGTTTAGTTTGTGGTTAAATCTTGTACTAACAAGTAGCAAAATAAGGATATGGAAGTGCAAGGGACCATGAAGCAAATAAACATCTTCCATATCAGCTTTACTTTTACATTATTCACTTTTATCAAATACCCTCTGTCAGGAAGACTCCACTCAGCTAAAAAAAAAAAAAAAAAAAAAAAAAAAAAAAAAAAAAAAAAAAAAAAAAAAAAAAAAAAAAAAAAAAAAAAAAAAAAAAAAAAAAAAAAAAAAAAAAAAAAAAAAAAAAAAAAAAAAAAAAAAAAGGGGTTTAATGGATTTAGCATCACTTCAGTGTCTAATAGTGAATAGTATCTCTATGACTAGTTCTCAGATAAACTGCTTGCAGGATTTACACGAACCACAGAACAGAAATGATGGGAATGAAAATTCAGATAATAATAAGTAATCTAAATATAACAGTTATGGAGTTTCAGTACTGAGCTCTGCTTATCCTAAAAGAAAACCCTGATGATGTTGGTTGTTCAGTTAATTCAGTACACAACCTTGCATGAGGTAGAAATGCAAATTCAGAGCTAGATGATTTGATGCATGCTGATAATGCAAGGAAATAATGAAGAGAAGGAAAAAAAAAAAAAAAAAGAACAATCTCCCCCTAGTATTTCCAATCTTGCAAACTGCGCAAGGTTTTAGGGTTTACATTGCTGCTCTCATTAAGACAAGGAAGTTACAACTTGTTCTGAACAATACCAGAATAGGTAAATTTTCAAATTCTGTTCCACTTCACACTCATAACTGAACACTTTTTTTAACTTAAGCCTGCCTTTTTCTCTGTCTTGTCTTGGTGGTAGCAACCAGGCTCACTCATTGCCCAGCATAAGCACAAAAAGGTGGATGAAGTCAGAGGAAAGCTCTGTGATCATCTAGTATAATTTGCATTTGACAATTTTAGTCTCTACAGTTGCTTATTGAAGTGTTACTTGGCTTTCATTCTGCTTCTTAAAGGTAAAATTCAAATCTGTGTAGTTCATAGAATTTTTCTAATAAGAAAGAATACCTCTGAAAATATTTATTCTTTGGAATATATATAATAACATATTATGGTATATTAATGTGGGGGATGTCTTTGCTCTTTCTTAACAGGGGAATTTTAATCCCCAGAAAACACCTATAGTTATGCAAAATGTACATCCTATTATCATAGTAAAAAATATGAACGAAAATTCATACTGTAGAAAATTATTTGCTAAGGAGTTTCTGAGTAGTTTGAAGTAATCTTCCAGTGATAGAAGGCCAGGGTAAAGTGAAACAACACAAATTTAAAGACATTTATTAAGTCTCCTTGTATTTAACTATTTCTTTTCAGTGGTTGAAATGAACAGAAATAGAAGCAAAGAAATAAAGAATATTGCAAATAACATAGATGGTTCAGTCACAAATTAAATTATTTTACATTTGTATAAGGCACTATATTCAGAGTATTTCCAGGAAATCTGTTCTGAAGGTCCAGAAATTGAGACTTAATTTGTATACTACTCTTCACATTTCCAGGTTTATGTTTTTAAGAATTGAATAGTTGATTGCTGGAGCAAAGACATTGAAAATTTAATTTTAGTAACCGTTAAAATTCCCTGTAGAGGACATGTAATATAGATTATACAAATATTTATGCTATAAATTACAATTTCCAAGCAAGTAATCTGCAGAGAAAGACTGACTAAATATAATAACGTTTAAACAAAAATATCTTTCTTATTTCTTTCTTTTTATAAGAGAAAATTAAAATTAAGGAAAAGAAAAGGAAAATTAAGGGGAAGAAAATTCAATAGTAATTTTTCTTTTTGTCTCCCCTACCCTCTATTTTTTACCATTTGTGGGTATTCATGTCATCTGTTTTACATTAGACTGGTATCTCTTAATATGTTCTCTAACCAGTTCTTATGAGAAATAAAGGGAGATTGCAAGTAACTGAGAAACATAAAGTCATTGGGAAGGGCATTATGTGGAAGGCAGGCACACTGTAAATCAGAAATTATAAGAAGTTTTGAAGATGTGGAAGAGCAAATCTAATTTGTTGGAAGTTCATTCTAAATGAAGTTTGGTTGTTTAATATCTACATTATCTTCCTCAAAAAGTAACAAAAGACATAAATTCAAGTTTAATGAAATTGAAAGAAGTCAAGTTTATACCAAATAATTTATTTTATTTTTGCTTATGCTTTGTTACTTACCTATGCTGATTTTGCAGCACCACACTGCATAAGCCTCCATACTTTCCATAGTTCTTCATTTGCTCAAGGAATATTTTATTGCCTCCATGTACTTTCTAATTGTAAGCTTTTAATTATAAGGCTAAGTGGCATCTCCTTAAACTGAGTTCTGGTGAATAACTAACTGCATTAAGTGATATCAGCTGGTTTGATTTAATTTATCTGTCATAGACTTACTTCAGAGTTGAAAGGAGGCTTAAGCAGCTTGTATAGAAAAAGCCAGGAGTTTTCAAGGGAGGAAATTTAAAAATTTGGCATTGACGCAGGTTCTCAGGATTTTTAGAATACTTAAAAAAACCCACAATTACCCAAAATATTCTGAAACCCAAGCCAGAGAGAGAGATATACTAATACTTGAGTGTGAGTTTCTCAAACTGACCAAAACTAGCTTATTACATCCATACTTTATAACTTTAATCACTTACATCATATTATTGATGCTTGCTGGAAGATTTCTTAACTGTCTCAAATAAGCACATACCTTTAAAAAATCAGAGATACATTGTATGTGTGAATAAATATTTGGATTTAACATTTAAGTAAAATGAAAAAAAAAAACACAAGTGAAGAGTAACAGAAATTATGGTTTAGGTGTTTTTTAAAATTCAGTTCTAATTATTTTCAGTATTATTAACTCCATTGTACTGAAAAGGTAACTTTATTGAGTCTGGTACTGAAGTGTCTTCAAAATACTTTCTAACTATGAAGATGCAGTCCTGTAAAAATAGGGATGGTATCCTTTTATTCCTCTATTTGGCCTTGCTCAGTAATATACTTCCCAGAAGGTTGACTCTTACCTAAACCTGTACCAAAGTTCCAATTTGTAGTTCCTCCACTCTTAGTCTATAACTCTTCACCATGGTAACCCATGTCATTTACATTCACTGGGAAAATCAATCTGGCTTTAGGACCTGAAAATCATTCTTTCAGGAAGTTGGATTCATTCTATACTAAGGCCAAACAATTGTCTTAGAATCATAGAATTGTGAAATGGCTTGGGTTGGAAGCAACCTGGATAAAGATCATTGAGTTCCAACTGTCCTGCCATGGGCGGGGACACCTTCCACTTGACCAGGTTGCTCAAAGATCCATCCAGTCTGACCTTGTAGAAAATGTCTTGAATGAACATAGTGAATATATTTAAAATATATGTTCCAATATATCTAAGGCTGTACACATCTACCTTCCTTCGTTTCCTAGGTCAGTCCTACCTTGCCTCTCTCTGTTATATGGTTTGACTTATCCTTAGCCCTGTGATTTTTATTCTGTATGGAAGAGATAGTATTTCTTTGCTAAAATCAGTTCTCTTTTGTCTTCAAGACTACTTGAACTGGTTTGAATAGATGATGACTGAGAACTAGAGTATAAACCAGTTGGGATGGTATTCTTCAGCTTCCTGCATACCAATCCCTTCTTGAATTAATCTTTACCATAAAAAAAAAAATCCCAAACTGAACAAAAATGTCATAAAAACATATGGAGCACTGACATTGCTAACTCAGAGCAGATTCAGAACTAATCCGATACACATAAACAAGATGTCTTTTGGAACAGGGTAAATAAATATTCCATTATATGTAAATTATTTAGTCATGTGACATTAAACAACAGCCTTTTATGGAGTGGCTAATAGATGTGAGAGTTATGCTAGGCCTCATTCAGATTATAGAAAATCAGTCAATAAAAAATGTAGACTAATCACAAGACAGATGATTTGGTTTCCTGTGTCAGGAAGTCAGAGATGTGCTTCAGAAGACTTATGCTTGCCCCTGCTTGAATTAACATATGTAAGCCACACTAAGAAAAGGCCTAAAATTAATTAATTCTGACTCTAACTATATGACCTTCTTTAAAAAAGATATTGTGCAAGTCTGAAAAAAAGTATGTAAAGACAGTTTAATGAACTCTATTTCACATCTTGCTGTGTCTCTGCAGTCATATCCATGCTGAGCATCTTCTATAAGAGTTTTGCCATTGAAACAGCAGTTCTACAGCTGCCGTGCTAGTAGCCACAATGGTATATCAAAGGCAACTAGACTTTCATCATCTCTTTGTCTCATCCTACTTGAAACAAGGCTGGATGTAACAGTGGAAAGGAGGAACAAAGACCACAGTTTTTATGTCCTTGCCAGTATTCCCACAATTGCATCTGCCAGGAGCGCTGTATTTCTAAAGTGGGTAGAGAACTAAAAGCAGACAAGGATGTTCAGGTATATCATTTGCTGGACATCTGAGCTGGCTGAACGCACACCTCTGTAAACTGAGGCATATATAGCCTCATCACTATGACACTTTTACTACGAACCATCCTGCAGTCAGGCACTTTCACAGCACTGGGGCTGGTGGTTGCATGTGCACCCACTGACTTCATAGGAGGTTTAGAATACAGATCCAAATTTTGTGGCAGAGTAACTTGCTTTGGTCTTAACCAAATTCTTGTCTCTGAATGTATTTGTTCAGAGAAAATGAAACCTGGACTCATATCCTAATTTTTCTGCATGTCCCATTTCTCATCTTTATGAAAGAGACAGAATAGAGTAGGATTTTGATGAAGGAAAGTATGTTAATATATTTCTTGATCTCAGCTTTTAGGATTAGCATGCATTGTAAGGAGGATGAAAATTGTACACACACTGATTCTAAGTTGCAGGACAAGAGGGAAAAAAAAATCAAAACTGTACTCTCTTTTACAACCAACTGGTGTAAATTTAACAGTTTCCAAAAGTAATATAAGTTACTGATGCGTAAACATATTGAGATTAGTCTGTACTCTGTTTATTTCTGGTGGAATGATGAAAACCATTGAGTGAAGGCCAAGTATCAATCTCAGTCAGCCACACTGTGGAGAAATAATTGCAGCTTCGTTGATCCAACTCAATCCATCAGTCACGTGTATTGTCCTGGTAATTAAGTATTTAACAAGCTTTGTTCTTCTGCCACAAAAGACTGTGGCAGAGCAAAATTTGGATCAGGCTTCCTTGAAACAGAATAGAAAACTGGTTTTATGATTATTTGCAAAAATTAATTCCTTATTTTCACAAAACTCAGTGAAACAGTTATGTCTTTCTGTGTCACTGCCAAAAATGCAGCGCTTCGTTTTCCTCTGTTTTTTCTATGTAGGCATTTTTAAGTGAGAATATCTTCATAAGGGTTCTTTGTGTCTGTTGTGTCAATGATTTTTAAGAAAATGTAGAGTATGCAGGGTGGGGGTAAGATGATTACTGTAACAAGGACATCTATTAGAGAAATATACTCAGAGAAATTATGGAATTCCCAGCATTTATGGTTATAAAACTAAAATATATTCAAATATTCATATTCCAGTAAGAGCAATCCTTTCCAGATATATGGGGTAGAGACACAATTATACCGTGATTTTATTTTAATGAAATGTTTCATGAACTCCATTTGAAAATATTCTCATTAAAAAGAGCTACTATAACCTCAGCAGAAAAGCATTTGTTTATTTGTTTGTTTCTGTTGTCTTTCCTGTCTTTATTTGCTTCCATTTCTATTAGAGAAAACAAAAAAAAAAAACACAAAATAAAATGAAATTGTGAAGACCTACTTCAAATGCACTCCTATCTCCTGAAGATTGAAAGAATGGAAGATTTACATCCATGTATGAGTGCTGTGTTTATTCAAACAATTATTTTCTTTGTGCTTCAGGTCAGTGCCTTTAATCAGACAGTTCTAACAGAGTTTGCATATAATGGTCATTCTTAAAACTGGTGGCTTGGAAACACGAATATGGCTTGAATTTTCAAATAATGTCACATCATTCATTTTCATAAAATCATCAGTGTGTGCATCCCTCCTTTTTTTTATAATTATTATTTTGATTGGGGAGGAGTTTGTTCATTTTTGTCAAAACTATAAAGTCAATGTTCAAAATATCCTTCTGTAAAAAAGACCTTTTCTCTATGAAGGAAAAAGAGCTGGATGACCAAGCAAGTTTAGGTAGATTGGAAAGCTGAAAAGAGTTGGGAAGACACTACACGTCAGATTTCATGAAATGAAGAAGCCAGAAAAAAGGCTACAAAACCTGATGTATCCATAGAAAGAGAAGGAAACCTGGAAACTGACTACTTACTTTAAAAGGGTTACAATGATGAGACCAACACATACTGCATTTTAGTTTTTTTCATGCTGTAAAAGGGCTCTAAAGGGATAAATGCCCTATTTCTGGCTATGTGAGGATCCCTCTGCCAAAAAAAGATGTGAGCCAGGCACTGAGTCTCCGGATGACAAACCTGGGGAGGTGAGAGCAAGCATGATCTGGAGAAGCATGAAACCAGGCATACACAGCAAATCTCAGCAACATCTGGGATGACATAACCTCAGAAGGATGCTTCAGCTCAGTCGGCCTGGGTGGGAGGTCAGGAACCAGGGATCACAGGGAGGATCTAAAGTTATTTTTCACTCCACTGGCCTGACCTGCAAGCTCCTTTCAGTACAGTACAGAAGTACAGGATGGGATATTTGCAGGATTATGTTAACTAAATGTATGTCAAATCCTGTTGATTCAGTAGGTTTCTCTCTGAACTGAGATAACAAAACACATTTTATTAGTGAGACAATTTTTCTCTGTTTTTTTGTTAGTGTTAAGCCTATGCTAATGTTTGGAGAGCAATGAATTTCCTGATGTTTAATTTGCTTTGGAAATATGTAAAAAAAAGAGTATGCTGTTCCATTAGTGCAGAGGACTATTGTGTCAGTTGCAAATTCACTGATGCACTAGATATTTGCCACTGATTTACTCACCTGATTGTCAGAAAGAACCTACAGTAATATAATCCTCCTCCAGAATCCATGAGATAAATGAATGCAAGCAACCAAAATACTTAATCAATGGGTTTCTTTTTTTTTGGCAAAGGATGGGTAGATAGCGGTCTTCAACTCTGATGCTCAGCTTCAGTGAAATACACATTCATTTCCATTTCCATTTCTTGCAAGGAGAGTTAATTGCTTCATTCTTTTCTCTAGACCCCAGCCAGGGCTATTTTCCTGGATTGCTGAGTTACAATGTTCTCTTCTGTCTAAGAGCAAGACCAAGGGCAATAGTTCTAACATAAAGATGCTCTATTCTGTGGGAAAGAAGTATGGAAAACACATTTAATTTAGGACATTTTTAACTTGCTGTATCTAATATAGGGTATGTGGCAGTATGTTGCTGTCTATAACAGCAACAACAGTTGCTGTCTATAAAACTCTCTAAACAAATGTACATAAAAGTTTTCTCCTTCTCCACGTCATCATAATCTGTCTATATATTTTATTTATATGAATGGATGTGTGTTTGTACTTATGTATTCCAGTGCTTTCAAGAGCTGACCAGTACATTATCAAATAACTACTTATTTGGGGGAGTTTAATTTATGACACTTTCCACATACCTAATTTTCAGAAAATGCTGAACATCCACTGTTCAAGGCTGTATGGCAATGTAATAAATTCAGCACTGAGAATTGTCAGTCACCTCTACATACCTTAGCCATACATTTCCAAAAGAAAGGGTTTGTTTGTTGTTGGTTTGTTTTATTTTTTTTTCCTAACTGAGTGCAAATAAATTTTGTCAGCTGTAAAAACCCACTGCAGAGTGATTACAAGGAGGAAATGGGCACATTCACTTATGTTTTGAAAAAATAAGGGTATGAAAACTGATATTTGTGAGAGATTTCTCACAAAAGACTGAAATTTAGAAAATAATTGCAGAATCTCTAAAATAGTTAGGAAAGAAGCTTTTTGGAGGGCTGAGATCTTTTTTCAGAATGAGTAAATGTAGAATGAAAAAGACCAACACCCTGATTCATATGTTCTGTAGTAAGCAGTCCCTATTTTTTTCCACATATATTTCTTGCTGGAGGAATGAAAGGTTTAAGCTGGTACTTATACATATGTGCAGACAAGACCTGCACACTCTCTCTCTCTTTCTCCTGTCTTTGGACTTTAAATTGGTCTTACCTCTGCTGTGGCCCCTCTGTTGCAAAGTATTTCAGTGAAGTCATGCATCTTGCTGGGAAGACACAATCGAGAGTTCAAGCCCACCTCTTGTGTTTACCTCTCTCTGCATTAGAGATTCAGTCAGACCTACACATTTATGAGGCCATTCAGGCTTTGGTGACATTCTGGTTTATAGTTTTTCTCTTCCTTGGAGAATCTCAGTTTTGGTTCTTTCAAATATAACATATTTAAAAAAAAAAAAAAATTGGAGCCAAATCATATCACTTGGCAGGTGGACTCCCGCAGGGTCACAGACCCCCACAGCCTTTCTGGCACTGAGGGCTCAGACTGAGTCATACCCCTTGTGTTTGGCACTGGAGTTTAGATCAAGCATTGCGTAGCTACAGAGCAAAAATTTTGCAAAAACATGCAAAAAAGGAAATAATTATCACCTATTGGGCTGCTTCTGAGCCCTTGAACAACAGAATTAAAAAATACCCATGGTTTGTTTTCCCTGTATTGTATGTGTACCCTGGCAATAACTGTAGTACTGTACCTGCTTTGATAGCTGAATGGGGTATTACAACAACTACAATGTAGCCTTAAAAACCTTTGCATGACTGTATTACAATAACTATTAAGAAGTTCACAGCATCTGTAGGAACAGTCTGTATTGAGGCAAAGGTTCCAGCATGCAGAGGAGAAAGTATGTAACTGTGCTCATTCCTGCAGTTAATTTATACATAACTCTTTTCAGGACTATCAGAGGCTTTCCACTTTGAATTTCATTTCTGATCCACACATGACATTACTTACATATTAGTGGTTTGTGAACTGCAGTCAGAATTTCTTCAGGAAGCAGTACAGTGCATTCAGGCTTCCTCTAGACTTTGCATCTAAAGTCTCTGCAGCTGCATGTAGATTAGATTAGAGGGACAACCTTAATTTCTGTTGCTTTCCTGTCTGGCCACGGTGTTCTTACCTTCTTCTCTTCTGTAAAATGTAGTGTAACCTGGGGGGTCATTTTGATGCTGCTCTCACCATACATTCACTAGTGGCATTTCCACAGTGTGACTCCAAATTCTGGTTCTCTACTTTGCGATGAATCTTGTTCATTGTAGGAGGAAGGTTTTTGGTTTGAGCCAAGTGAAATTGCTCACTTGGAGCAGCTATTAAAAACACGTCCTTAGAATGCTCCACCAAGTACCTATTACAATTCTAAAGTCAAAATTCTGGATAAAAAAATAGAAATAAATTATTCTTACAGTACTTTAAAAAGTTGTGCTAACCCAAGCAATATCTCATAGAGACAAACAGATGAGGGTTTAGGAGTACTAAGAAGAGCAAGATTATTTCCCATGCCTTGTCTAGTTTATACAGCCCACTGTGATGTTAGCCTTTCCACAACATCAGAACATTTCTGACTTTTGTTCAACAGTGATTCAGTCAAATCCCAAGATAAGCTTCAAAAAAATGGCTACTTTCTTATTTCATTTGGTGGGTTTTTTTTCCATCCTGTATCTGTGTGGCTGACTTTTTCTTAAACTTGTAACTACTGAATTCCATCCAGACTTTTTCTCAGATCATTTCTTCAGTTGGCTAAGGTAATTTTGATTTCTCTTCCTACTCTTCTTGTTTCCAATAGACTGTAAATTTGATCAGCATAATCTCTCTTCCCTTCTGAAGGTCAGTCAGTCATGAAAACATTAAGCACACCTAGATCCAGGGCAGCATGCGAATGGGTATGTTCGGTCACTGACCATGGACCATTGCTAACAACTCTCTAGAACTGCTATACATTTGATTTTGCATGCAGTTTATAGTCCACACAAGATTTACTCAAAAGATCAAAAACTTCATTAAAATTAAAACTTCATCAAAATACAATGTCATCAGTGTATTTGCTGCTCAGTTATTATGTTAGAGAAATAAATTAAGCATGATTTGTTCTTGGCAGATTTCTATTAGGTCTCAGTCTGATGAAATAGTTTCCACTTTGACAGAAGATACTAAACAAAAACTACTAAAACTTGACATTTTAACCAGTGAATAAAGGTTAACTTGCATCAAGATTTTAAGAAGAGCTGGTTGAGTGCCTGTTTAAATTGTGAATATTATTTTCCAGTAAGTTTGGAAAGAGTAGGGAAGTTTGAATAGAAGAGAAAAATCTTAATGTCTTGCCAATATTCATAAAAGATAAATAAAATAATTCGGTTAAAATCCTTGCCTTCCTAAACACTAATCTGGCTATCTAAACAACTGATGAAGAAGTTCATTAATAAAGATTAGGAGAAAGTGATAGAATAGAATTCAATTGTGATGGTCTTTACAGGAAATTGTATTGTCACAAAAGACTTTGTTTTTTAATGGATTAAAATGAAAGAATTCATATGATATTGTCAAACTTTTGTGAAACATTTTCTCACTTTATAAAAAAAACCTAACAACAAAATCAACAAACAAATAACATCAAAACAAGACAATTGTAATGGAAAACTAGTTAATTGAGCAGTAATTGAAATGTAATTTGTCACAGGAAGTCACCTCTGAGCGGGCAGGTTTCTGAGAAGGTCCAGAGAGGAAGCTCTAGCACTACATGTTTTTCCATTTGTATTGCTTTTCTGTGGAAATATGTGAAGCTATTTCTGACAATTTTTCAGGTAACAAAATGATAATGGAAATATTGATAAGAAAGAGAAGTTTACTATAGCTGGGTACAAAGAAACCATAACATCTTTTAAAGATATAACCTATAAAATATTATATTTAAAAGCAAATATATATATATATCAGAATTATATGTCAAATGTCATAAATCCCTTACTTTGACTAGCAGCCAGCCATGGTGTTAAATGGATCATATTGCAAGACTGTGGATAAAGAATGGTATGTTCTATAACTGCACAAATGAGACTATATTGAACTGAGATAAGGAGGTTATTATTTCTGTTCAGTGAATTCCTGCATTTGACAAAGTTCTAAAAATAGTAAGTTTGATTCTGGTCAGG
>NW_020957204.1:42324-45417 GCF_003031625.1 Empidonax traillii | reverse complement strand
ACTTTGACTAGCAGCCAGCCATGGTGTTAAATGGATCATATTGCAAGACTGTGGATAAAGAATGGTATGTTCTATAACTGCACAAATGAGACTATATTGAACTGAGATAAGGAGGTTATTATTTCTGTTCAGTGAATTCCTGCATTTGACAAAGTTCTAAAAATAGTAAGTTTGATTCTGGTCAGGTCACTTCAAGGTTGGTTCAAACGTGGGGAAACATGGCTTGCTCTTAAAGTCTCAAGATTTGTTTTTTACAAAGAGATAGCTAAGAAGTCACTTGACTGGAGCAAGTTAAAAAAAGTCCTCACCAGTATACAGTGAGGATTTTAAGATGATGATGATGATGATGATGATGATGATGATGATGATGATGATGATGATTTGGACATCTTTGCCATATTTCAAGGGTTGCAAATGGCAGAACGAAAAATGAAAATGTGTAAGCATCTAAAATGTAAATATATAAATAGTGTGTCTGCATACTAAGGGGAAACCTTTTCATTGGTTTAGAAAACTGGAAGAAAGTGAGGAAAATTAAAAAAATAGTTACACTTATATTCCTTCAACTTTCATATTTTGCTATAAAATGTGTAAGGAGAAATGTCTGGATTTCAATCTCTGTAAACTCTGGAAATAACCTTTAATTTCCACCATTTTTTCTTCATATGGCCTTCCTTTTTTTCAATTAGTTCTGCCATAGTTTCTTACCTGCTTTCTGGTATTCTCTTTTACTTTTCACATAAATAAATTAACACAGAGTTTTTTTGTTTTGTTTTGTTTTGCTTTGTTGGTTTTTCTCTGGTTTCTCAGATGCGCCTGCAGAGAAGGAATAAAACCAGCCAACAGACAAACTCATTGAGCATATAATTTGTATGTGACTAATACATGTATTGCACAATCTCATACAGGGTGACCAATCACTCTGAAGTTGACTTCTGAGGTCACTCAGGAATTAACTCCATACCTACCCATGAAAAAAATAACTATACGGATGAATAGAGATGATATTTGTGCTCAGCCTGTTGGATCTTCCAGACAAGAATGAACAATAACACCATCTCTGATGAAACCACAATTAGTACAGCCCATTTGTTTAAATACACCACAATAAGTCATGCAGAAAAGTACATTCTTTGGAATCAAAAATGAACTTGCAGTGGTTTTGTTCTAAACCTTTTCAGACATAAACATTAGTCACTTTCTGAGATTTTCCTGTAATCTGTCATAATTATATATGTACAATATGCTTTCATCATTAAGGTGAACTAAATTACCATAGAGGGATTTTTAAACTGCCAGTATTGAAAAAAAATACCACATTGATATACAGTTCAAAGTTCTACTCATGCAAGGCTAATTTTTAAGGCTTATATTTATAAACACAATGCATATAGGATTTTTGTGACTTTTGATAATTTTAAAAGTCAATTTTTATGGCTTTTATCTCATCAGGGTACTTATAAGACATTATATACCCAAAAGATACTTTTCTTAGTTACAGAGAGCTTGAAAACCAGTAGACTAGAGGTAATGGTTCTTTAGGAACTCCCAAAGGCTGCTGAGTTGGCTGAGATATCATTTAATGATTAATCCAAAAGACCAATGATACCTTTCTTTACAACAGAGATAATACATTTCTGTGAATCATAGACAACTGCAAAGGAGATGAAAGGAAAATACAGGGTTGAACTACTGACAAATGACAGTATTTCCTATGCTGCTTGAATAGCATCCCATAGCTGTAATGTTAACCTTGGGATGCCTATAGTAATATGTTTGTAGTATAAATGAAAACAGAGGGCCAAATACACACCTTGAGTTAGGCAAATCCTGCTGCAGATAATACCTTATGGAGTCTGTTCTTAACAAATGATTATCCATTTAAAAACTGAAATCTGTCAGCACGGAAGCCCTAGAACATGCCAGAGGATTTGACAGGAGATCTCTTAATTTTTATCCAACAGCCAAAATTCACCACTAAAAAATATGCTTAAAAATTTACTGGTCTAACCTGAGGTACATCTGAGGTGTTCCAAATACTTAAAGTGAATGAACATGCACCCAGGTCATTTAAATCTACATTTGTCTCCTGGTATGCCCTGTTTGGTTACTCCCCCAAAATACCTGGCTGCTTTAGCAGATAAGAGGTCTCATTATGTGTTTGTTGTTTGGGGAAATAGTGCATATATTTTGCCTATGCTGGAACATCTGATATATACTGTATGAGATTTTTAAAAAAATATTGCTAGTGGCTTATTACTTAGATTGAAAAGTTAAATGCTAGGAAGACAAGAAAAAGAAGATTTACACATATCTATGGGATTTAATCACCTTTAATTGCATGTGAGGCACATAAAAGTGTTTCCATGTAATTAAAATCGATATGTAACATGTATGTCCACAATAATACTACTAACTTGACCATATTGCTTTTGGTCCCTGGGGTCATACCTCGAAATTATGTCGTATGGATATATCACTTGCAGCTGTTTTCAGTCTGTGGCATTCTTTAATACTCTCCATCCAATTTAGTATTTTTGTATTCTCACTCTTTTACTGGTGCTGCTGCCCTGAAGTTTTGTAAAACACAAATCTGTTACCATGTTGTGTTTCTGGAAGTGATCAGAAAGGAAACTAGCTTTGAGAGTTTAAGCTTGGTCTTACACTCAATGACAAGGAGGTTAACAAATGTCAGCAGTAAGAGGGACACAGACCACTTTTATCTCTCACACAGCTCGTGACCTTAACTTGATCAGAAAGGTTTCCCCAAGTTCAGTGTTCATCACTCTCCAGGCCTCACTAATGTCAGACTGCAGGTCACTCAGCTATGCAATTGGTCTATAACCCACATCCACCCCTTTGAGACCTTCCACTCTTATGAGAAATTTCTCTTTGTTTTAAGAGAACTTACTTTATTGTAGGGAAACAGAAGGGGACCAAACAGCCTTTTCCTGCTTTGCTGAGCTGTCTTCAGGTGTAAGAGAACAACTTACAAAGAGAACAGAGAGAAAATGCAGATAGCAGATGACTCCCACTGCTACTGCCATCCCCTCCTTCTTCTGCAAGCAGAACATTTGAATTTCTGCTGTTTCC
>NW_020957204.1:39119-42303 GCF_003031625.1 Empidonax traillii | reverse complement strand
ACTTTGACTAGCAGCCAGCCATGGTGTTAAATGGATCATATTGCAAGACTGTGGATAAAGAATGGTATGTTCTATAACTGCACAAATGAGACTATATTGAACTGAGATAAGGAGGTTATTATTTCTGTTCAGTGAATTCCTGCATTTGACAAAGTTCTAAAAATAGTAAGTTTGATTCTGGTCAGGTCATTTCAAGGTTGGTTCAAACGTGGGGAAACATGGCTTGCTCTTAAAGTCTCAAGATTTGTTTTTTACAAAGAGATAGCTAAGAAGTCACTTGACTGGAGCAAGTTAAAAAAAGTCCTCACCAGTATACAGTGAGGATTTTAAGATGATGATGATGATGATGATGATGATGATGATGATGATGATGATGATGATGATGATTTGGACATCTTTGCCATATTTCAAGGGTTGCAAATGGCAGAACGAAAAATGAAAATGTGTAAGCATCTAAAATGTAAATATATAAATAGTGTGTCTGCATACTAAGGGGAAACCTTTTCATTGGTTTAGAAAACTGGAAGAAAGTGAGGAAAATTAAAAAAATAGTTACACTTATATTCCTTCAACTTTCATATTTTGCTATAAAATGTGTAAGAAGAAATGTCTGGATTTCAATCTCTGTAAACTCTGGAAATAACCTTTAATTTCCACCATTTTTTCTTCATATGGCCTTCCTTTTTTTCAATTAGTTCTGCCATAGTTTCTTACCTGCTTTCTGGTATTCTCTTTTACTTTTCACATAAATAAATTAACACAGAGTTTTTTTGTTTTGTTTTGTTTTGCTTTGTTGGTTTTTCTCTGGTTTCTCAGATGCGCCTGCAGAGAAGGAAAAAAACCAGCCAACAGACAAACTCATTGAGCATATAATTTGTATGTGACTAATACATGTATTGCACAATCTCATACAGGGTGACCAATCACTCTGAAGTTGACTTCTGAGGTCACTCAGGAACTAACTCCATACCTACCCATGAAAAAAATAACTATACGGATGAATAGAGATGATATTTGTGCTCAGCCTGTTGGATCTTCCAGACAAGAATGAACAATAACACCATCTCTGATGAAACCACAATTAGTACAGCCCATTTGTTTAAATACACCACAATAAGTCATGCAGAAAAGTACATTCTTTGGAATCAAAAATGAACTTGCAGTGGTTTTGTTCTAAACCTTTTCAGACATAAACATTAGTCACTTTCTGAGATTTTCCTGTAATCTGTCATAATTATATATGTACAATATGCTTTCATCATTAAGGTGAACTAAATTACCATAGAGGGATTTTTAAACTGCCAGTATTGAAAAAAAATACCACATTGATATACAGTTCAATGTTCTACTCATGCAAGGCTAATTTTTAAGGCTTATATTTATAAACACAATGCATATAGGATTTTTGTGACTTTGGATAATTTTAAAAGTCAATTTTTATGGCTTTTATCTCATCAGGGTACTTATAAGACATTATATACCCAAAAGATACTTTTCTTAGTTACAGAGAGCTTGAAAACCAGTAGACTAGAGGTAATGGTTCTTTAGGAACTCCCAAAGGCTGCTGAGTTGGCTGAGATATCATTTAATGATTAATCCAAAAGACCAATGATACCTTTCTTTACAACAGAGATAATACATTTCTGTGAATCATAGACAACTGCAAAGGAGAAGAAAGGAAAATACAGGGTTGAACTACTGACAAATGACAGTATTTCCTATGCTGCTTGAATAGCATCCCATAGCTGTAATGTTAACCTTGGGATGCCTATAGTAATATGTTTGTAGTATAAATGAAAACAGAGGGCCAAATACACACCTTGAGTTAGGCAAATCCTGCTGCAGATAATACCTTATGGAGTCTGTTCTTAACAAATTATTATCCATTTAAAAACTGAAATCTGTCAGCACAGAAGCCCTAGAACATGCCAGAGGATTTGACAGGAGATCTCTTAATTTTTATCCAACAGCCAAAATTCACCACTAAAAAATATGCTTAAAAATTTATTGGTCTAACCTGAGGTACATCTGAGGTGTTCCAAATACTTAAAGTGAATGAACATGCACCCAGGTCATTTAAATCTACATTTGTCTCCTGGTATGCCCTGTTTGGTTACTCCCCCAAAATACCTGGCTGCTTTAGCAGATAAGAGGTCTCATTATGTGTTTGTTGTTTGGGGAAATAGTGCATATATTTTGCCTATGCTGGAACATCTAATATATACTGTATGAGATTTTTAAAAAAATATTGCTAGTGGCTTATTACTTAGATTGAAAAGTTAAATGCTAGGAAGACAAGAAAAAGAAGATTTACACATATCTATGGGATTTAATCACCTTTAATTGCATGTGAGGCACATAAAAGTGTTTCCATGTAATTAAAATCGATATGTAACATGTATGTCCACAATAATACTACTAACTTGACCATATTGCTTTTGGTCCCTAGGGTCATACCTCCAAATTATGTCATATGGATATATCACTTGCAGCTGTTTTCAGTCTGTGGCATTCTTTAGTACTCTCCATCCAATTTAGTATTTTTGTATTCTCACTCTTTTACTGCTGCTGCTGCCCTGAAGTTTTGTAAAACACAAATCTGTTACCATGTTGTGTTTCTGGAAGTGATCAGAAACTAGCTTTGAGAGTTTAAGCTTGGTCTTATACTCAATGACAAGGAGGTTAACAAATGTCAGCAGTAAGAGGGACACAGACCACTTTTATCTCTCACACAGCTCGTGACCTTAACTTGATCAGAAAGGTTTCCCCAAGTTCAGTGTTCATCATTCTCCAGGCCTCACTAATGTCGGACTGCAGGTCGCTCAGCTATGCAATTGGTCTATAACCCACATCCACCCCTTTGAGACCTTCCACTCTTATGAGAAATTTTTCTTTAAGAGAACTTACTTTATTCTAGGGAAACAGAAGGGGACCAAACAGCCTTTTCCTGCTTTGCTGAGCTGTCTTCGGGTGTAAGAGAACAGCTTACAAAGAGAACAGAGAGAAAATGCAGATAGCAGATGACTCCCACTGCTACTGCCATCCCCTCCTTCTTCTGCAAGCAGAACATTTGAATTTCTGCTGTTTCCCCTCCCCTCCCCTCCCCTCCTCTTCTCACATTCATGCCATGACCAAAACTGAAATTGTGGTATTTTTGGACAGAGTGGAAACAGGAAGGATTAAT
>NW_020957204.1:15490-37490 GCF_003031625.1 Empidonax traillii | reverse complement strand
CCTGTACCATGCAGAACTCAGTTGTTGGAAAACACAGAGAACTATGTGGAAAAGAATGAATTTCAAGGGCATATGCATAAAAGTTTTCCTGAGCACATATCTTCCGAAGATGTGTTGAAATCCACAACTGGAGTTCTAATTTTTATACATTTCTTTTCTTCCTCTGGTCTTAATTTCTTGATTAGCATTGTCATTACAGGACTTGAGGGTGTAACTGAGCCTTTTTGTCCAGAGCCCTGCCTGGTTTGACACAGCCTGGTTCAAGATGTTTTGAGACATTTAGATGACAGATTTGAAGATCTTCCTCTTTCCTGGACTTGTAAAAGCTTTGTGGCTGTATGTGTACTAAAATTTTAAAACCAGCTAGGTCTCATTCTTTGGCCCTGAGAGCAATTATGTTAGACTACCTACTCCTACTTCCCAAAACAGGCTGTCTGCATCTAACCTGACTGTTGCTAATTGTTGCTGACCTATGCTTGCTCCTGATTGTGCCTAGTTATATCCCAGGAGCTGTTCTAACAATTTCTCAGGACAGATGATCAAGGTTCGTAGCTTGTGCCCATCCTTGTCTATGCCTTCCTTATATAACCACAGTTAAGAAAACTCGGGTTGATCTTTCTGTGTTCTGTAAATCAAGAAGAGTGATATTGTTTAACCCAGGTTTGTCAAGTGTCAGTAGAGAGCCTTCATCCCAGACTGTTGAAGCTATGCCACTATATACAGCAATGAGATGTCTTGTTTAGGTCTAGATGACTATGAGCAACTGTGTTCTGGTTGTTTGAATAGATGCTGCTGGTAGGAAGGCCACCAGTTTGGTGTCTAAAATAATTATTTTTACAGGTGTAAGCCCTTTAAAAATGGATTACTAATAATCCTTTAATGCAAAAATTTTGCATTTGCATGAAATGCTTTTCTAGGTTTAATACATTTCTTCTAATTCCAGTTTCTTCTGAAGACAACATCAGCAGTAAAAACCCTCCTGCATACCATCTTAGAGACCATTTCTCTTCACTTTCCTGGTCACACAACGTGCCTGAAGCCACTGAGACACTTGTTCTTGTGAGAACTAATATGACTCTACTGTGGTGTAAGAAAGAAGTGTTACGGATTCAAGTGTCAAGTTATCAACATCATGCAATTTGGCAGGTGACCCCATCTGGGCAGCTCCTGTCTGCTATTCTGCGTCACTGAATTGAACAGATATGTAGCTGTCATCAGCAGTGCACCAGTGGTAAACATGGGTAGTCAATAGTATGAGGCAACAGCTCTCTGCAGACCACTCCCAAGGCATGGGCTATAGTTTGGGAACCACTGAACTAGCCAATAGTTACAAAGGACTTGGAGAGGTAATTGCTATGTCAGTGCCAAGTATTATTATTATTTTGCTAGCTAGAAAAACCCAGAAGATAATGATATGATACACAATACATCATACTACAGCGGAAAACATACTTGTCCTTGGTTATGGTTACAGTTTTGTGGAATTGAAAATAGAGGGCAGCCATATCTTTCACTGCCCATAAAATGAGAAAAGCAGAAAGGGGGTTCAGATTTATTGTACAAGTGGTAAAGAAAAACATATGAAAATATCAGAGGAAAGAATGCTTGTGAACAGTATTTGGCCAAGATTTGGATCCAATTGACCCTGACTTGTCCTCCAACAGCATCTGGGGTATTTCCCACTTCCTCACATGAAGAAGCACTTGCAGAAAAATACCATCCTTGGGGAAACATGGAATCTCTGTTTCCTCACATGATTGCTCCTCACCCTGGAGACAGTGACCTTCACATTTACCAGCATATGCTGACAGTGACCTTTACAGTTACAAGCACATACTCGTGAACACATTTTTGCCAATTAAGTTAATAACTTTTGGATTTAATTTACATATAATGTCCATAAATTGCATATAATTTCTATTACCAGAGAATCCCTGCCCTGCTAGGCTTCATACCTAAACCTTTCCCAAGCTATGTGACACATCAATGGTCTGCAATCCTCACTTTGCAGAAAAGGAATTGCACTCCAGAAAAAAAGCCCAGATTTTCAAACTGGATTAGGCGTCTCATTCTTTGGTGGATCCCATTGGCTGTTAGATGCTTATATATCTCAGAAACTTGAGTGATGGGCTGGGAAGCACATAGATAGCTACTTGGACACCTTGGAATAGTTTCCAGATTTTACTGGTCCAGATGGAACAATAGAAACAGTGGGATATGTTCATTGTTCCCAGCTTCTGATCTTTCAAATTCATATTAGTAAGCTTTTATTTTCAAATGAACTCACTGGTTTTAAGGCTGAAAGCAACAATTTTACTGTAATCACAGAGCTGCATGCCCCAATGCAATAAGAAACACATAAAAAGGTATGACCTGTGATGAAATTATTGGTGTTGGCTCTGTGGTGGATATATAGGGCAATATCAGAAATGCTGGTTAAATGTTGTTTTGTACGCTGCACCCCTTCCTTAAACACCAGCCTCTAATAATATATCACAAGACAGCAAGTCAGCATGCAGATGTCTAATAATCAGTTATTTCGTGGGTAGTGTAAGGCCTTGCTGAAAATGGGTCCAATCCCACACAGGCAGTACTAATCCTTGCAAATACAGTCGGAATCTATTTGCAGATAAGGGCAGGAGCAGTCAGGACCAGTTCAGGCTTTTCTGGTTATTTAAATACCCAGTAAAGAATTTGTAATCCCAGTCCTGCAATTACCATCACATGAATAGAACTCAGTAATAAGGCCTCACTCTTAAAGGATACTTTTAAGCAGTGCTCCCTTAGTGGCTTTATGAAGGGAGACACATATCTTCACTCTTTTTTACCATGTGGGAAAACAGTGTACGCTGAGATGCAATAGTACAAAATGAAGCATCAATAGTCCAGACAGGAACAAATCCCAGGCAACCTGAGCCTGATGTGCTCTTCTCCAGTACATTGGAGGAGCTTTGAAAAGCTCTTCAGGTGTGGAGTCATAGCTTCTGCCTTCAAATATATCATAAAAGCCATAACACTCATAATAATTCCATTCTGTGCATCATATAGACTCATTTATGTCACCAGAATTGCTTTCAATCAGCAGTTGTGAATGGGTTTTACTTATTTTTTTTCAAAATCTATGTGTGAAAGAAAACAACAGTTACACTGAAAGTAGAGAAACCCAGATTATGCCTTTCTTGGGCCCTGATTCTTGGATTATTATGAGTAATCTAATACACGAGGAGTCATAAAGACTTTATGAGGGTGTTTCATGCGTCAAGCTAAATCAGTGTGTAAATGAGAAATATTATTCTTGTAACTCTGCTTACAATAGTATTCAAGTATTTCTGAAGTGACTCAGAAAGTGAGATGAAAAGATCAACTGGAATTTGAAAGCTGTCCTCATAAATGCTTTTTTGCCATTTGAGTGCAGAAAAGCCACCCATGACCAAGTATGAGGTGGAAGAGCATGAATCATTTATTGCAATTACGTTGTTTTGGGTGAGTAGTGTAGATATGATTTGTTTTTTCAAAGAGGTACTAAATTGTGATTTCTGAAAAACCATGTTCCCCTCCTCACCCTCCCGCCAGCTCCCAAATGTTATTAGGATTTATTCCAATTGTCATTGTAATGTCTGAGTGCTCAGTCTGGCAAAAAAAAAAAAAAATCCATTTAGCCTTGGCTAGGGTTTTCAATGGGAGCTGGGTGGCTCAGACTCCAGGGAAAATCTAAGCTCTTATTAAAGTACTTAAATTGTAATCTTTTGTGAGACTTGAAAGTATTAGCTCTGACCCATTTCCCATGAAACCAGGATGAACAGTCAGCTTTGTCTTGCACTTCTGCAGTAGCATCCCATGTCTCCTCTCTGCGCAGTACTGCAGAGAGGATATTTTGGTGATGGGCATCCTTCCACATCTGACTGCATCTATATTAGCTACATGAGTCGACTTATCCCACTCACAACTGTCAGCTCACTCCACTCACCCCACTCCTCCTTCAGTGCTTCCCATACCACATACTCCCAGCTGGACATTACTGCTACATCCAACTGTTCCCTTGAACTGTTTCAACAGGAGTGACCTTTTCAGGGAAAATGAGCAGTTCTGGTTTAGGAGATGTACACAGCTGTTCTTTACTAGTCCCTGGCTCAAAACAAGGAACAGAGCATTTACAACCATGCTGTTGACACAATTGTGGAATAATGGACTGGAGGTAGTAATTTTTATGGTTTGCACAAAATCAGCTGCAGGTCATCTTTCCCTTGATGCTTCCCTAGCCTAGTTGTCTGTGGTTTCCATATGTATATATTTTACATACAAATATAGAATCGCAGAATTATAGAATACATGTAAGTATTTTGCATACATATATGTCTCTGTATCATATATATAAGATATGCATGTGTGTTTACATACATATATATTATATATAAATATATTACTGTTTTTTTCAGTACAATAGTCAAGGAAGTTAGCCACAACAGAATGGTCTTTGCTTGATGAAAGGGAAAAAAAATTGAAAGAGATTAAAATTACCAGGCAGAATGGAAAATCCTTTCAAAAGACAACAATAGTATAAGCCCCCAAATAAAAGGTTGTGTTGCCAGGAAAAATTACCTTTGAGCCAATGTAACAATAACAACAACATGAAGAAACCATTAAGAAGAAAAATACAGAGAGAGTAAAAGAAAGGGTCTAAAGACTCAGGAAGAGTAAGGGCGCAAATAGAACTGACAAGCTAACTGCTGTTTTGTAAATCTCTGCACTTAATAATTCACATGTAGAGCTGCTGAAAAACTGCAAACATTTTAGCACGGGTTTCTTAACCCTTACTTCTGCACTCTGTTACAAAAGATGCATGACTGAACCTGACTCCTAAATTACCTCTATATTACCAGCTGTAGGAACTATCTGAGGAAGACACAAAGAACAACTGTCTTCTCTGCAGGTTGGAGGTAGGTAGAGGTACTTTACAGCAGTGTCACCTTGCAGTGACCCTTGGAAGAAGGATAGACAATGTTCAAAGCTCCAACCTGAAGGGATCCATTGCATAAGAGAGGGGGAAGTTCCAGCAAGTCCCAGTGAACTTCTACCCAGTCGGACACTGAAGACACATCTCCACAGGCGTCTGAACTTCAGTCCCAGTTGGCACCGAGGATTTGGTCTGGTAGCTGAGAAAAAAATGGCAACATTGGCAAAGGAATTAAGAGCGCCTTTCAGCATGGTGTGCTCCCTTCTTGCAGACAGGCTGCAGAGAGTTTGCCAAGCATCCCTATTGGCATGCTAACATGATCAGCATGCTCAGGCCTGCAAGATTCTGTGTGTGCTGAAGGGTATGCTTAAGCCTCTCCCTTCACAGACTATGAGTCTGGCCAAGGTGATGCTGACCTATCCCTGGAATAGTCTTTCTGTGTGTGTGTGTGTGTGCTGCCTTCCCTGAGAGGCCACCCAGGGGCTCAAAAGGGGTGCAGAAATACTGAAGGAATCTCCTGGAAAGACAGAGAGATTCAAAGGAAGAATGTGTTCCTTAGGCACCAGCCAGAGCCAGTGAGGCCCAGCAGCTGGTGTCTATCTCCATGGATTTCTGAGAGTCAGCAATAACTCTTCAAGAATTTTTGGCTTCTTCCATGTTAGAGCAAAAATCAGCTTCCAAAGAAAATGAGGAAATAGACAGCTGTTGAATCTTACTTATAGAGGAGAATAAAAGATTTAGTATTTATCTGAAGAATTGTATCCTTAGCTGAAACTCTTCTAAAGAGTCTAAAGCTTTTATGTCTACAAACTGGTATGGAAAGCTAAATTTTTTTTTCTTTAAAGTCTTGGGGATTCTTACTTCTCACAAGTCTGCATATAACATGATGTTTCCCAAAAAAACAGTACTCTTGCATGTGTCAAATGCCTCCAAACCTTGATAGCTTGTGTTGGTTTGGGGAAAAATTCTTAGGGATAGGGGATAAAAAACCTACAGCTTTCAATCTAAATTATCTACCCACCGAATCCAAACTTCCCCCTGCCTTCAGTCGTTCATTCATTTGGTAAGCACAACTTGCCTGCATCAATGCCCAGATCATTCAGATTAATGTTATTTTCTGTTTGCTTTTTTCCAAACTAGTTTAGATTCTCCCCTTCTCCACTATCTTAACCATACAAGTGGACATTTATTCCTTCATGTTTTGGTTGGCAAGTGGTATGGAAATCTCACACACCCAACTGCTCCTGAGCAAACCTCCAGGATAGATTGTCATTGCAATTGGTATTTAACTCTCAGTGGCAAGATCTGTGGAGATACCTGAGGGACAGCGATACTTAATTTGGCATAAAACTTTACTCCATAATGTGCTTGACATTCTGGTCCCTGCTAAATGCCTGTTTGTGCTCTGGTAAATGAAGACCTTGCAGAAGTCTGTTTTTATCTTGGAATCAGATTTAGGAGGGATGTCTGGCTCATAGGTTTGTTTTCCAGCCTCATCCAGGCTTGTTTTCCAAAGTTAACTTCATGTCATTTGGAATGTGGTATTCAAAATGTCACTAGTCTGAAGGAAAGGGAGTCTGAAAATGCTTAAGTATTTTAAATAAAAGAAGATAAATAATGTGAGAAACTACCAGTAGCCTGAATTTTACTATCCACTAAATTTCATATTGGATTATTTAATTAATGAACTTGTCTGCAGTTAGTTCCATACAAAAAACATCATGTGTTTCATTGTTTTTTGTTCACTGGTGTGGTTTCTTTGTTTTGATTTTTTGTTTGGTTTAATTTTCTTTTGTACTCCCAGCTCATGGAAGGCAAAGTATGATGTTCAAAAGACTGTTTATATTAAAAAACAACAACAAAGCAACAGACCAAAACCACAGTCCTGTGCTCATCTTTAGCTAACAGTTAATAATAGATGAATAGGGTCTAATAAAATAAATACATACAGGACCACTTACCCAAAGCACAGAATAATTCAGATTTGGAGGTAAAGCTGAGTTGTTTATTCTCCAAAGCACAGCTCTGGAGCTAATGTAGTTCCTAAGAAAGAGAAGTCACAGGTCAAGTTTTGTAAAGAAGGATTCCTGAATCAGCCAGGCAAATGCAAAACTGATAAACAAGAAAAAAAAAAAAAAAAGAGTTGCTATTATTTTCAGAATTGACTAAATGGTGTCCTAATTACAACTAGGCAATCTGTTAAAATAAATGAAAGGTGAAACAGAAATAAATAAAGACTAAAATCTCCTGGGCAATATAACCTAGTCAGTCCATTTTTTTTTTCCAGAATACATTCTATTTTCAGTGTAGAAGCCTGGGATTTAGCATACATAAAGTCTGAATACTGATTTAACTAATTCAGTCTAGAGTTGTGTGAGAAAAGTGAATCAAACAGATACTGTGGGAAAACCTATTCTGGAATAATTTCCATTAGAAATGCTATTCTGAAATAAAAGCCTCTGTATTTCACAATCATTTGGATGCTGTTGAAGTGGAGCATTGTCGTCACATTCCTCTATGACAAAAAGCACCTGAAAACCTTACTTTGTAATGTGCATGAGATGCGAATGAAGAGGAGTGATTTGCTGAAGATCCAAGACAGATTGAACTCATCATTCTTTATTTGCTTGTTAACAGCTAATTGTGTATAAAAGTATTATGGTCATTAAAAATATGCTACATATTTATAGCTGTGGCTATATGGAATTGATATTGAGAGGGAAACATGCACTTCTTAGTCTTTAATACTGAGCCTAAACCATTTTCGTTCAAACATAAAAATATGACAAGAGTCAGAGAAATGCACATCCTTAACAGGGAACAGCTTAAACTAACACCACCAAAGGAATTAAACCAGTTCTGAAACTGCATAAGAATGGTTGCAGCTGTGTTAGGAAATATGTGGTCTATTCTCACTGTTCCTCTTTTGCTCTTGCTACTTCAGCTGATTTGTTCTTCAACCTTGGACTTCATATCTCAGTCTTCCTGTTTTATAAGAATGAACTTAACTGTATGCAGTATCTTAAATTTGCTATCGGAAAAACATTGCAGTATGGCAAGGTAGTCCATATTATAGAATCTTCTCTTAGTTATAGCCTAGGCAAATATCCTGAGAGTACTGTGATTGCCTCTTGTTATTACACAGGTGTGTTGGGAGGGAGCAAAGAACTTCTTAGCCCTGCTTTTCTCAGCATTTCTGTTTCAATGTTACCTTGAAATAAAACAAAGGAGGCTGTGAGCCAGGGATAAACAAAGCCAGGCACAGGCAATGGACTGTAGGTCAAGTCATGTCAAAAACCAGATAATAATAAATGCAGGAGAGGAGGAAAAGAGGCTGGGCATATATATGTTTGTCTGTGTGGACCACTGGGACCCATATTCACATCACCTCTATCCACAGTTTCCTGTAACTGACGTATTTATGGAGATAATTTCTGAATGATACAAACCACCAAGAAATGAGAGGAAAGAAGAAAAAGGACATGCCCTGTCCTTCCCCATCAGATAACCTTTCCACTGTCAGTTTATGGAGGTACTGCCTTTCTGTTAATTCATTTATTTTTTTGTGTACGGATGTCAAGGAAAATAGTTTTGCAGACAAACAACTTGCTGAATTCATCAAAAAGTGATGCATGGCCTGAATTTAAAACTGCAAGGTCTAGGCTGTACATGAAGGACAAATATCTTGCATGTAGGTTTTGGAACAAATACTTGCTCTGCCCTTGTGTCCCAAGTCTTCAAAGTAGTAAAAAATAACAGTCAAAATGACTACTGACATCTTTTTGCAGTGGAACCACAATTATCCAGGGAAATGCAATGAAATAATATAGTTCTAGTAAAAGATTGGAATATATTGCGCTAATAAACTACCAGATGAAACCAGAAAGCAAAAATCTGAAAGGAAGAGAGAGAGGAGACTATCTTATGCACTCTCTAGTATATCATGATACAAAGAACATTCAGAGACCAACATAGGTAATCTAAGATTATTCATCCCTAAGAAAAGAAACCACTTACAAAAATAAGAAGGAAATGACATGTTTTTGGACAAAAACCACTAATTTTGGCTATATTGAAATTAATAGGAAAACTTACTGTCTTCCATGAGCTTGCATTTCATCCAAAGCATTCTTGCCCATCTTCTAAGCACTCCTCTTCTTATTCTAATGTGCAAATCACTTAGGTATATAAGGAACGTTTGAATAAAAAGCCTGTCTTTTAGCATTACAAAACTTATAACCTTTCTGAAAATAAAAGGAGGATAAGATGAGAGTAAATGGAAAGTAAATTTTGAGGAGACAGAGGCAAGTAAGGAGAAGAAAAGGCAAGGTGGAAGAGGAATATTTAGTTATTATTTATGACAACACCCTAAGTAGATAAGCAGGTCCTGGTGATGGAAAAAAACGTGGTTGGTAGTACACTGGAAACAGAAATTTTAAGTGTTCAAGTGAACTGTTAATGAAAGTGTTAGAAGTCAGCACCTATGGTATCTGGTAATCATGGTTTTAACTAATTAATCTATGGTAGAAAGTAGAAAAACTGAACATTATATGAAAGTAGAAAAATGCCAAGATGTTGTTTTTCAAACAACCAAAGCAGGAGCAAGCTTTGCCATACAAGCAGTCATCCAGGATCCAGATTAGAAGGTGAGGAGGAGGGTGGAAGTTCTTATGAACCACATAAAAAATGATGGCAAAGCCCACCAGTTTTAAACGTGAAGTAAATTAGATTAGCTCAGTTGGTTAAAACTTGGTGCTATAATGCCAAAGTCATGGGTTCAATCCCTCTATGGGCCATTCGTTTAAAAGCTGGACTTGAGGATCGTTGTGGATCCCTCCCAGCTTAGGATATTCTGTGATAATTATGAGTTTGTGCCATCTGCAGGCATCAAAATGCAATCAGAACTTCTCCGAGTTCTTTATCTTCATAAGTTTCTTTAACAATGCATAAATATTAACCTGTACATGTAGATATTCTGAAAGAGGGAGGGCTTGTGAATGATAAGGAGGAGTGAAATAAATGCACCTGATTCATTCACAATAATCTTTGGGATAAAAAAGCTGACTGTAATGGAGATGGCACAGTTCCCAAACCAAGGACGAATTCTGCTTTTGGCTGTTTCAAAACCAGAGTCAAGTTCGCTAAAAGAAACAGATTTATTTTGTGTAAAACCACAGTGCTGGCATAGTTTCTGTAATTCTGGAGTAAATATTTCCAGGTAACTTCTGTGATGTGGATAAGTTCACAAAACACAGAGGTCACACATTAAACTAACCTCTGAAAAGTTAAGATTGGGCAAAGGAAGGGAGAATAGAAATGAGACATTCCTATTTTATCATAAATATATTCAAGGGTGGCTTTAAGGAAGGGAGGGTATTGTTTGTTTGTTTAGTTTGGGGTTTAGTCTTTTTTCCAGTTTTTAGTTTGTTTTTGTTTTGTGTTTTTTTTGGTTTGTGTTTGTTGGTTTTGGTGGGTTTTTTTGGTTGTTTTGTTTTTTTTTTTTGCTAGGAGGGGGAGATGTTGCAGAGGAGTTTTTTGTTTGGTTTAGTTTGAGGTTTGATTTGCTTTGTATTTTTGTGATGGGAACACAGAATGCAATATTTTATCTGACCAGATAATACCAAATACAACTCAAGTAAACTGACCCTTATTATAACAGTTGTTGGAATTAACTTAGTCTTCCCACCATTTTTCCCATCATAGAGTGATAGAATGCTTTATGTTGGGAGGGACCTTCAAAGATTGTCTAGCTCCAACTCCTCTGCCATGGGCAGGGACTCCTTCCACTAGACCAGGTTGCTCAGTCTCTTATCCAAGTTGGCCTTGAACACTTCCAGGCATGGGGCATCCACAGCTACTCTGATCAACATTTTCCAGTGTCTCACCACCCTCACAGTAAAGACTCTCTTCCTAATATCTACTCTAAATCTATCCTCCTTCAACTTAAGGCTGTTTCACTTGTCCTATCGCCACATGCTTTTATGAAAAACATTACTACTGATGGTTCAGCTCCTCTGATAGGAGCTCTGGAACAGATATAATGCCAGGTTACACTATATGCAACATTATCTAGGTATACTTGGAGGAAAAAAAATATAAAAGATGTTAAAGTTCCAGCCCCTGATGGTACTACATCTACACTAGCACTCTAATGGAAGCTCTATGACAGGAAAAAATTATCGGCATAAAACTCCCTTTGTTTACACAAACCTTTGGCAAGTTCTGCAATGATGGCATTTACTTGTTATTCAGGAGACAAAGTCAGTAGTGCCATTCTGGAACAAGACAATATACCAATAAGCAATAAGCACCAGGATGTAGAGATTGCAGTCGGAGATAGGATGGGGAAATAAAAATTTTAGCAGTCTCCAGAAGTTAAACTCTAACAGTCTGAAAGTTTGAAGGAAAAATATTCATGAAATGGTAGAAAAAGAGGGTAAAAGGGATCATGAGATGATGTTTTCTACATCCTATGCTCAGTTGAGAATCACTTGTGTCTGACTCTTTGTCTACAACATGTACAGTCTGCTCATTAAGACCCTATGCACTAGCCTCTTCTACAATCTTTAGGACTTCATTGTCCTTGCTAATGGAGAGGCTTTTGTGGTGTCAAGCCTGAATCTTTCCTGCTACAGATCCAGTTCGTTATTTCTCTTCCTTTCCTTGCTAGAAGACAAAACCATTATTTTAAGTACATGAACATCATTACAGGATTTCCCTTCAGGTTTTTTCCTACTCTCATAGACACTAAATACATATAATTCTAACAACCTTGCAGTCAAAGAGCAACCTAATCACTTTCATTTAATGAGCTTTAAGTAATTTCAGGTACTACATTGATACAGTATGACAGGTTTTTTCTGCTGGTTTTACATTCACATTTGCTATATTAAAAATAATACAAAAAATAAAAATCTCCCCTATCCTTGCAGTTTGTCAAATCCACACAAACAAAAGAGGCAACTAACTGATTATTTTTAAAAATTAAAAAAAAAGTTCAGCTGACTCATTATGTACTGTTGAGATGTTGAAACTGGGAAAACTCTTTAAAAGCCTTTTACATCATTAAATTGTTTTAAGTGCACTTCAAGGAGTGACTTCCCAGGTCTCTCGTGCACAAGGCTGGACAGCTGCAGCCCTGTTGCCTCCAACACCGCCTGTGTTGCAATGGGCAGTTTGGTTGCTGCCAGGTACAGCAGATGAAGGTGTCGTTTCATGCCCCTTTGACAGTTCAAGCTAGAAATTCCCAGGGCAACAGCATGAAATTTTGAACTTTACAGATAGGCTGAGTCTCTGGGTCGTGGGAAAAACATGCTGCCATTGTGGTATTTAAACTGTCTGGGTCTCATATGTTACTCTGGTACTGTATGAATTACAAAATTACCCATTTCAGGCCACTAAGAATCTATTTTTCAAAACCTGCCTTCTCCCTCAGGGTCCGTATGTACCAGCACAGCAAAGCAAGTAAACTTGTGGCTTTTTATACCATTTTATGATTCTATTTCAAGCATCATCAATCCCAGGTCTTTGCAGGCTTTTGCCAAGAATCTTCTGTTTCCTTTTAGAAACAAACAGTGAACAACCTAGGCTGGAAGGAACCTCAAAAGCTTATCTGGTCCAACCCTTACACAGCATTTCCTATTCCTCCTATTACCATTTACAAGTATCTATTTACCATTTTGCAAATTGTCAGATGATTATGCAAATCCTAATAACTCCCAAAACTAATTCTGAAGACGTTGTAGCATTTCAAAATAGATGTTAACAGTAGTGGAAGTTTTGTACTAACTCAACAATTTACCATAGTGCAAAAGGCAGTGTCAATTCCAACTTTCCAGACTGCTGCAGAAAGTCTGGCCAAAAAGCTTTCAAGCCCTCCAGCTCCTGGTCCCATTAACCCAGTTGGCAGTCTGCTAAAACAGAAGTCAGTTGAAGAGCAGCTTCTGGCAAGTGCCAGGGACCTTGCTGCAGTACAGTAATTGTGCTTACCAGCTCTCAAAAATACTTGGCTTCATAAGCAACTGCTTTACTAGTGCCTATAATTTCTCTATCCAAGTTTGGGCAGAAATGCACACAAACTGTGTCATAATGACAAGTCAGAGCCCTACATCATATTGAAGAGGGTTTCATTTGAAAAAAGTCTTTTCTGTTATACCATGCCCTGGGCAGGAGCACCTTGTAATGTAGTGGTTAAGAGAAAGTTTCTCTGTTAATCTCCCTAACTCCTATTGCCCTTTGAGCCAGACCTACTGGTAAGTGCTGTTGCTTGATTTTCTTCATTCGACTGTTCAAATGAAGCACACAAACAAAGGTGACAATGTCTTTACTTGGCACTTGAGGAAAAATGGTGTTAGAAGATAATATGTGTTAATTTAGGGTTTTCTGATTTGATACCATGGTCAGGACTATATCTGAAAATATCCTAAATTCAGGTTAAAGTCCAAAATATAAGCCAACAGATCCACAAAAATTTACTTGGTTTTAGTTGAACTTAGGTAACTGTCCATACAGACTTGCTACCAAGAGAATATCTCTTTTATTTGTTTCTGATGCAGGGGTCAGATTTCACCAAGCCTGATAGATTTCAAGAAGCATTTGGCCAATACTCCCAGGCACATGGTGTGACTCTTGAACATGGTCCTATGCAGGATCAGGAGTTGAACTCCATGATCTGTATGGGTCCCTTCCAACTTGTCATATTCTGTGGTATTCTGTGATTTGTACTGTTTACGTTTTTCCTTGCATGGTAATTTTATGAGCATTCATCTCGAAAGTTATTTCTGCACCTTCTCTTGTTCTGGAAAATGTTTTTGAAGCTGTGAATACTCCTGCCCAGCCCTACTTTCCTAAAAACTGTATTCATATCAGAAAAAGAGGTAGTATTACTTCTCTGTTTGTCTTCACAGGGAAGAAGCCAAAGGTCCTCTTCGAAATGACTTCAACCAGAGGCTTATATTTGCCCGTTAGACGGATGTACTAGAAGTCCACCCTGTTGCATTTGTGTACGTTTTATTAATGTGGTTTGAAAGCCATATTTTTGCTTTAAAAAGGTGACTTTTGTTGTGAATACGAGGTCCAGAGCTCAGTTTTTGAGTCCATTTTATTCTGATGATGCTTTTACTATTTTATTGGTGATGGCCCGAGGCTTTTAGACCTGGCAAACATGAACAGCTTTTCATCTTTGTAAAAATAAGCTGAGATCATTCACTGAGTTTTCCATTGTTTATCAGCCCTAGTAAATATTTGTGGGTGTCCCTGTTCATTAGCTGTTTCAGATTTGTAAAGAAATATTTCCAAAATAAAAGAGAGGGGGGAAAATGAGGGTAAATATTTGGAATGCCAGCAGTAGCAGCAGCCAGTGTAGTGGATGCCAAGGCAACTGTAACCTTCCCTGTGGTGGGTCCGTTGTGTTTTCCTATTCCGTTCACATTGTCTTTTCTGCATCCTGGACAACGTTGCCAATTAAAACAAAGCCTTTACCTTACAGCCTACTTGTGAACAGTGCTGACTGAGGTTTATTGCTGGAACAGTTTAAAGTAGCCAAGAAACATACATCCAATCCCAACTGCAGTAGATAGCGTTTAAAGAAAGGAACAGAGTAATTTTTTCTTGTCCATGACCTTCCCATCAAGTAACGAGGAGTTCAGCTGTTTCAAGAACATGCTCTTGTCCTGTATAGAGTTTCCTGAGCATCTCATTTATCGTCTTCCAGTCTCTGACAGAAGTTTGAAAGCACTGACATTACCTTTATTGAGAAAGTATCAGACGAGTTCCTCAAGTCTGTGCTCATTTCTAGGGCCTTTCAGATACAAGTGTTATGTTGTAGGTGGAAAGAGACAAAAAAAAAAAGTGTTACTCAAAGCTCTGATGCTCACTGTGGGTCAAAAACCCATAATGAACCTGTATATTGTTTTTTTAGGAAATTTCATCTTGATATATTGCTTTTAATATTTCATTTACTTTCAAACTTGGTGGTTAGATTAGGTCTCTCAAAACATAAGTGACATGTCTCATACAGGGTCCATCCCTCCTGCTGCAGCCCGAATGTTGGGCAGAAAATACAGAAGTAGCTGAACCACACCACCTATGTGGCAATGACTTCAAATTTTATTGTACAGGATTTTTTTTTTTGCTAGGAAATTCATTTTTCCATTAAAAACAGATACTTTTGCTTCATCTACTCTAGATCACCTTTTTTTTTCCTCCTTCAATTAATTCAAACAGAACATTTTCAGATAGCTTCTACATTTTGCAAAAACTTTAAAAATACTTTATCTTATTCTTTTCTGGCAAATACAGTGAAACTTTGGGTAAATTCTTTTCCTTTCCCTTTTGTCTGTGAAAATTTATGTGCCATGTCTTTTAATCTCCTTTTGTCATTTTTTATTCTGCATTCCTACTTATAAGATTGTTCCTATGGGGGGGAGGGGTCTCACAAGAAGTTTTTTGCCTCTTCTATTGTTTAACAAAATCCCCAGGTTTTGATGTCCATCAGTGGTCCATGCTGTACACCACTTCTATCAACTGCTTCGTAGTTCAAGTTCCTCTATACGTTACAGATTGAAAGGTCCTACATTTTTTCTTCTAATACTGTTCAAGTTGGATTCAGCAAATTTTTTTCCCAGGTGGAAGTACTGTTTTCAGCTCATTTTCTACTGACTAAAAAGACAAAGCAAGAGATCCATTTGGAAAAAGAGAAAAAGGTACTCAAAAGGTATTGCAAATTGGAATTAATTACTCTCATGTCTTGACTGTGGGACCAAAATATGTACTTCTGGGCAGACATGGACAATTATGTAATGACACACATTGCTTCCTGGAAAACTGGTATTATCCACTGTACAGGCATAGGGCAGAGGAGAGCTTAATATATATGTAAGTTATATTTTTATATAGTATATAAATATTTCTATTTAAAAACATGGCCTGAATACTCCGATGAATTGCATTTTCCTTCTGGCACTCCCACAAAAGTCCTGTTTAGCAAGGCTATAAGAAGGCCATCATTTGAGGATGTCAAAGTAACAGGTTGCATACCAACCTCAACCACAGTATTTCCTGGTTTTTGCAAACTGTACATGATACCAATGCTTGGCATTTTTACATGATTTTGGGAAAGGTGGGAAGGAGGAAGGAATTTTGGGAGACAGAATTTTGGCAATAGGTGTGCAAATTCAAATTCAGGAAGGTGAAAATGAGAAGTCCTGAGTTCCACTGCAGGTCAGAATGGAAATAAAATACATGCATCTTAATCATCCTGTCCCTTTTCTATTTACGAAACAAATGTAAATCTCACCTCTAGCTGCATGCTCTGTCTACTTAGGAATATAAATTATTGTCACAGCTTATGTTGGCTTAATATATTTAGGTTGCTCCTAATGAAAAGGGCCCTTTTATAGAAGGCTAGGTAATATTACTTTTGTTCATTATGTTCTCCTCCAGCTTGTTTCCCAAGATGATAACATTTGTAATAGAACAGTTGTCATTCTGAGTTTTTCATTACTTCCCTTGAGATACCTGTCAATGCAAACAGCCAAAATCATGTAGCAGAATCTGTGTTGCTGTTCTCCAAGAGATCCCAAGTCACCAGCATGTGGTTCTCATTTGGAAGGACTGAGAAGGACTAGTGTTCTCATAATAGCTCCAAACAAAAAACATTTACTTGAAACTGAAGAGTACAGTGAGAGGTGATGTCCTGAGGAATATATTTTTCATTTTTAAGCCAAAAATGGTACAAAAAGGTACATTCATTTGTCAGTCTCACTACCTGCCAAGATGTAGAGAAAGGTCACCTAGGTAACTCCAATTAATTGAAGAAGTACAACTGAAAATGGGAGCATTTGCATCAGTGCATCATGGTTTCAAGTTTGACTCATATTCCAATGGAAACTGAAGTTTATTTCAAGAATGATGAAAGGATTATATAAGTTAAATGTTTTCCAGGCTGCTGCCACGTGCCACTATACTCATCTGATTGCCTTACTTACAGCCATGGAACCACTTACAACATCTAAATATGATGAGAAAATCATAATAAATTTTACCATTCCAATACAATGTGTTGTTTCTGTTGTACTGTTCTGCTTGTACGTAAAACAACCATCATAAATCTGAAACCTCCTCAGCATTACTGTTTAGTATAAATATAAATTCTATCAAATACAATTCTGCTGCAGAATATCACACATACAAGTTATATGATCCTTTTCTAGAGTAACAAATACAGCAGGTCTGAGAGAAGAGGAATTTATTGGCTAGTTTCAACATCTGAAAAGATTCAAGTCACAGGCCTAACTTATGTTTGATCACTTCCTAAGATATAGAAATTAGAAATCATATGACAAAGTAAGAAGGCAGAGAAGTTTATATCATAGGTAGTTTACCCTTAATAGAAAAAAAAAATTAAATTGCTACAAAGTCTCTTAAGAAAGTTTGGCTAAATAAGGACAGAAATCATGGGAATTAGGTTTAGGACACGCTATCATCTTAAGATTATGGCACTGGAGTGGCTGAGGGAGATAGACTTGTTAGACATGATATTATGATTTTCTGATAGCCAAAGATGGAATGCAGGAAATATTTTTGGAGTAAAAGGAATGATTTATAATACAAGGCAAACACCTGAGCAATTTATGGAAAAAAAAACCCCAACAAAAGACCACAAAAAACCCAAACACTGTCCTAAGTAGAAGCAAGTCATATCATTTTTCAAAAGAGACCAGTTCTCTGCTTTAAACAATTTGGAAATTCAGGTATGTCTAACTTTTGTAAAAAAAAAATTGTATTTTTGAGTAGATTTTCCTTCTACACTGAAATTTAGTTCAGCTTTAAGGAATTATTTAATAAAAAAAAAAACCTGCTAAGGGTATTTAAAAAATTGTTTTCCATGCCACTTGTGCTTTTTCATGTTTTTTGTTTAATTTGGGTACTTTTAAATTCTCTGCTTATTCTGAAAAGGAAAAACTTTGAGCTTGCATGGAGACAAGAGTTTGAAGTGACTATGTTGTTATTTTTGTTATCAATATTGTTGATTATTCAACTGATTAATCCCTTTTGGTACTAGTACAGGTTAGTAGCCAGGGTCATAGCCTGAAATGGGGAGTCAGAGCAAATCGTATATGCAGGCAGGAAACATATTTTTCTTACACGGAGTTCCTAAGAGAGGGGACAAAAATTAGTTTCCAAACCCTTTCCTGAACATGCTGAGGCAGACTGAGATTCAAGGACATCTCACACAACTGAGACTATCTAATCAACCACCCAGTGCTCAACCCTCAAACATCTTTTAGAGGTTTATGGGAAGTTAGACACAGGCAAGGGAAATAAGGCAGGTGGTGCAAATTAAAGAAGATCTGTATGTACTCTGTCTACTCTGTGTTCGAATTGAATAAACCAAACTTCTAAACACTACAGAACAGCTGTGCAAAAAATTAATTATATTAAATACTAGAAAGTCCAGGATTTTGCCCTTTAGACGGATTCAGTACAGTATTTCTTGTTCATCCAGTTCATTTTGGTGTTCAAGAATGATATAAACTACAATGCATGTGCTAATACAGCATGTTTTCATTATTGATTTTTCTCTCAGTGTCTCAATGCAATGTACAGTCACAACTTTATTATGTTTCTGACCTTCCACTAGACAGTATAAATGCAGTCATCTCAGTGATATAAAAGGATGGGCACAGAAAGCACTTTTGGACTAGAAATGTATTCAGAGGAGAAATCTGGGCAGAGGGAGGAAGTTCATATAACTGATTACAATAATGATGATAAGAAAACAACCCTCCACATAGGTTCTATGGGAATGTAAAAAAGGCTGGGGTGGGAGTGGTAGAAGAGATTTCTGCCAGATGTGGAAAGCAGAGAGAGGACAATGCTGGCTCACGGCAGGATGCCTGTTTTCCTCCTACCAGTTTTGAATGACTTCCAGAAAAAGAGTACACTATAGAATATTTCTCCCTCGAGTGCCTGTGCTCTTGACAAGTAGGAAATATAGGCAGGAGGGCTTGGCTATATCTCCAGAATGTGAAGCAGAACTAGTCAGAAAGCTTAAGTGTAATCTTTCTGCTAGGGGATTTTGTCCAACAGTTACCATGAAAAATTGCCTCGTTATATTTTTAGGGCCTCCAGCAAAAAAACAAAACGCCAAATTTACTCACATAGACTCAAAAAGTAGAAGTTGGTTTGGTTTGATAGGATTGACTTTTTTTACTCCTTCAATAAAACACTTGAGGTTTTTTTCCCCTATCTTGGACTTTACTTTTTCCTTCAGTGTGATTCCCCCTGTCTTGTGTTCTAATAGTTAAAACAGTAAAAGGAGAATAATTCTTTAGAGTTAGAAAGACTTTTTGCATCACCTCCACTCCCAAAGAACTTCAGATTAGAAAAAAATCCTCCATTTTATTATTTGTAACATTTCACGCTGAGAAAAAACAACTCCTTAAGAACGCAATGCTGTGACTGGAACAAGAGGAAACAGATTGTCTGCTTCTTCCTAATGTGGAGAGAGCCCTTACAGGCTACCGGTGCTGTTGTGCCATTGCCTTGCAAGAGAGACCAGGAAAGTGACTGCAGCCTTTACCCCCTCTCACACTCCTGCCACCCATGGTGCAGAGTTAAGTTAGGCATCTTCAAAGACAAAAGGTTCAGAGAGAGGGACCATAAATCTCTCTGAAGTTGTTCTCATGGTGGTAGGTTGTTAGCCTACTGGCAAGCCACTGGATTTGGCTTTGTTTAACAGCTCGGCATTGAAAAAAAAAAAAAAAAAAAAAAAAAAAAATCAGGCCTTTAACTGACATCCTACCTTTATGCCTTCAAGTTTTGATATTTTCATCCAAGGCATTTAGAATGCACCTATTATTTTTGCAGATCACATAATCAGATAATATTAATAACAATAATACCTAATTGACTTTTATTTTGGCTACAACATATTTTTCTAGTCCTAATTATTATAATAAAATATAATATGTGTTGATTGTTACACCAGAATTAAAGAATCCTATTACCACAATGGAGTTTTGTTCCTGTTTAAATATGAAATTACGTTTTTTTTGACACAAGTTTTTGAATTTGGAGTTCAATGTTGTCCCAGTTAAAATAAACCTGCCAGAACTTCAGCGGAGAATTGTTTGCAAGTGACAGGCTTTTCTCCTTCAAGAACAAACATGAAGCACTATTTATCTCATACTCAACAAGTCCGTATTCAGCTCCATAAACATTTGGTTTCTGTGGTTATTATATCAAACTCGTGTCTGACTGAATTGAAAATTGTCACATTCTGTGCTAGATCTGAACCACAGGTCTCAGATTAGACTGACGTTCTGTTCCTCATATATGTATATTGTATCCCCGTAACAACATAAAAACTCTTTGCAGATTAGTAATAAAAAACCCACACTGTGCAGGAATACCTCTTTAAATGTGTCATGGGAGAAGATCTGGTAGTTAGAGCAAACACACAAGAGGAAAAGATTACTATCAGTATAATACCATTGCAGCTGGCATCATTCCCTTGAGAAAATACCATGTTCCTCCTGGTACAAATGAAAACAGGCTCCTGAGCAGTTGCATTTCCAAAATTTATCTTACAAAATTCCAAACAGAACAGCTACAGAAGAATCAGGGCAACTGTTCAAAAAAAGATATGGAAAAAAAATATGAAGATCTTAGAAAGAATCCTTTTGTTCAATAAAAGTCTGACCCATCAGAAGACGGCTAGCATGAAATTTCTTGACGCTTGTTTTGTCTGGGAAAGAATGATTGTAGTGCGTTCCCCATTGTCTGATTATGCTTTCAGATTAATTTTCATGTGTTTACTGCTCCCTAAGCAAATCTATTTACAGGAATTAAGTAAACCACATACAAAATTACAAATAAGAATTTATCCAAGAATAAAGATAGTGTTTTCTAGCTCCACTTAATTATTGAAGTGCAGGTGGGGAGGAAGTCAAAGTGAACAAAAGAAAGCCAGGTTTCCATTTTATGGTGTTGAGTAAATTCCATGACTACTTATTCTTTCCTTCTGTGAAGAATTCAGCTGTGATTTTTACTTAATTCTGCTGAGGTGCTGCAGACCATAATTTGTTTCAAAATGCAACACTTGGTTTGGAAGCGCATATAAACACATATTTTCAACTTGTTCTTAAGTGCCTCGAGACTGAGCAAAGACCAGGAGTGAGGTAGACTCACCTCTTGGCAGACTCCAGTTAAGTTGTGCCAGTTAATGTCCTGTCTGAATGTGGTCAGATATGCAGAGACCTTTGGTACACTTGGCTAATTACATTACAAAATCATAAGAACGGTATCCTGCCTGTAATGCAGAATATACTCACTCTTCCCATGTTATGGGTTGCTGAGCCATGCCATCAAATTTTGTTTGAGGTCTGGCCAGACACACCTAACACAGATAAACAGGTCTCACTATGAACTAAAACCTCATTCTTCTTTTCCTTTGGGTCAATCTTCTTGCCCTTCTCCTACTCAAACCTGGTGGCTTTGTGGTATAAGTTTTCCTTAGTGTTCAGTGATGGAATGAAGCTTGGAAAAGAAAATGAGAGTCAAAAGTATAATTTATTTGGAACAAGGAAACCGCTCATTGACCAAGTCAAGCACTAAAGGGCCTGCCCAGAGAGGTGGTGGATTCACTGTCCCTGGAGGTTTTTAAGATGAGGCTGGATGTGGCACTGAGTACCATGATCTAGTAATCACAGTGGGGTTGGATCAAGGGTTGGACTTGATGATCTCGGAGGTCTCTTTCAACCCAGTTAATTCTATGATTCTATGGTTCTATGAAAGGGGATTTGTTCCAAATTGTTATAAAATACTCACATTTGGAGCCCAAATTGACACTTCCTTTTCTAGAAAGTCATTCTATGAATTGACTTGAAATTCCAAATTCTATCTAGCTGCCTTTCCTTATTAAGCAACTGTGTTCTCAGATAGTCCTTACTAAAGGGACATACATAAAGTGCAGACACTGTCTTTTAAGGAAAATTACTAATTGCTATGTAGAGGCTTCTCCACTGGAACAAGCATATTGCT
>NW_020957204.1:13140-15469 GCF_003031625.1 Empidonax traillii | reverse complement strand
TAAAAAAAAAAAAAAAAAAAAAAAAAAAATCAGGCCTTTAACTTACATCCTACCTTTATGCTTTCAAGTTTTGATATTTTCATCCAAGGCATTTAGAATGCACCCATTATTTTTGCAGATCACATAATCAGATAATATTAATAACAATAATACCTAATTGACTTTTATTTTGGCTACAGCATATTTTTCTAGTCCTAATTATTATAATAAAATATAATATGTGTTGATTGTTACACCAGAATTAAAGAATCCTATTACCACAATGGAGTTTTGTTCCTGTTTAAATATGAAATTACTTTTTTTTGACACAAGTTTTTGAATTTGGAGTTCAATGTTGTCCCAGTTAAAATAAACCTGCCAGAACTTCAGCGGAGAATTGTTTGCAAGTGACAGGCTTTTCTCCTTCAAGAACAAACATGAAGCACTATTTATCTCATACTCAACAAGTCTGTATTCAGCTCCATAAACATTTGGTTTCTGTGGTTATTATATCAAACCCGTGTCTGACTGAATTGAAAATTGTCACGTTCTGTGCTAGATCTGAACCACAGGTCTCAGATTAGACTGACATCCTGTTCCTCATATATGTATATTGTATCCCCGTAACAACACAAAAACTCTTTGCAGATTAGTAATAAAAAACCCATACTGTGCAGGAATACCTCTTTAAATGTGTCATGGGAGAAGATCTGGTAGTTAGAGCAAACACACAAGAGGAAAAGATTACTATCAGTATAATACCATTGCAGCTGGCATCATTCTCTTGAGAAAATACCATGTTCCTCCTGGTACAAATGAAAACAGGCTCCTGAGCAGTTGCATTTCCAAAATTTATCTTACAAAATTCCAAACAGAACAGCTACAGAAGAATCAGGGCAACTGTTCAAAAAAAGATATGGAAAAAAAATATGAAGATCTTAGAAAGAATCCTTTTGTTCAACAACAGTCTGACCCCTCAGAAGACGGCTAGCATGAAATTTCTTGACGCTTGTTTTGTCTGGGAAAGAATGATTGTAGTGTGTTCCCCATTGTCTGATTATGCTTTCAGATTAGTTTTCATGTGTTTACTGCTCCCTAAGCAAATCTATTTACAGGAATTAAGTAAACCACATACAAAATTATAAATAAGAATTTATCCAAGAATAAAGATAGTGTTTTCTAGTTCCACTTAATTATTGAAGCGCAGGTGGGAAGGAAGTCAAAGTGAACAAAAGAAAGCCAGGTTTCCATTTTATGGTGTTGAGTAAATTCCACAACTACTTATTCTTTCCTTCTGTGAAGAATTCAGCTGTGATTTTTACTTAATTCTGCTGAGGTGCTGCAGACCATAATTTGTTTCAAAATGCATTCAGATTTGCTGATGGTATTGCAGAATGGCATGCATTAAACTTGGTTTGGAAGCGCATATAAACACATATTTTCAACTTGTTCTTAAGTGCCTTGAGACTGAGCAAAGACCAGGAGTGAGGTAGACTCACCTCTTGGCAGACTCCAGTTAAGTTGTGCCAGTTAATGTCCTGTCTGAATGTGGTCAGATATGCAGAGACCTTTGGTACACTTGGCTAATTACATTACAAAATCATAAGAACTTTATCCTGCCTTTAATGCAGAATATACTCACTCTTCCCATGTTATGGGTTGCTGAGCCATGCCATCAAATTTTGTTTGAGGTCTGGCCAGACACACCTAACACAGATAAACAGGTCTCACTATGAACTAAAACCTCATTCTTCTTTTTCTTTGGGTCAATCTTGTTGCCCTTCTCCTACTCAAACCTGGTGGCTTTGTGGTATAAGTTTTCCTTAGTGTTCAGTGATGGAATGAAGCTTGGAAAAGAAAATGAGAGTCAAAAGTATAATTTATTTGGAACAAGGAAACCGCTCATTGACCAAGTCAAGCACTAAAGGGCCTGCCCAGAGAGGTGGTGGATTCACTGTCCCTGGAGGTTTTTAAGATGAGGCTGATGTGGCACTGAGTACCATGATCTAGTAATCACAGTGGGGTTGGATCAAGGGTTGGACTTGATGATCTCGGAGGTCTCTTTCAACCCAGTTAATTCTATGATTCTATGATTCTATGAAAGGGGATTTGTTCCAAATTGTTATAAAATACTCACATTTGGAGCCCAAATTGACACTTTCTTTTCTAGAAAGTCATTCTATGAATTGACTTGAAATTCCAAATTCTATCTAGCTGCCTTTCCTTATTAAGCAACTGTGTTCTCAGATAGTCCTTACTAAAGGGACATACATAAAGTGCAGACACTGTCTTTTAAGGAAAATTACTAATTGCTATGTAGAGGCTTCTCCACTGGAACAAGCATATTGCT
>NW_020957204.1:5029-12877 GCF_003031625.1 Empidonax traillii | reverse complement strand
AAGTCATTCTATGAATTGACTTGAAATTCCAAATTCTATCTAGCTGCCTTTCCTTATTAAGCAACTGTGTTCTCAGATAGTCCTTACTAAAGGGACATACATAAAGTGCAGACACTGTCTTTTAAGGAAAATTACTAATTGCTATGTAGAGGCTTCTCCACTGGAACAAGCATATTGCTAGAGTGGATACCAGGCATGGGATCTGTCCTTAGATGTCATGTGGGGTTGAGATTTTTTCTTCACAAATTGAATTAGATACAGAAGAGTAATCAAGCATTCCAATTAAACCTAAGGTAAGGTTTAGCTGAACAGCTGAGTTTTGCTGTTTTCCAGAGAGTAGAAGACAATGGATAATTTCAAGTTAAAAATTTTCTCATGTCACTGGCCTTTAACTAAAACTATGGTGGAATTGTTAATGTTTCTTATAATTTAGCTGAGCAGATTCCCTTCACTCTAGTTTGACAACTTTCTCGTAAGCTACTAGGAAATGTAACAGTGGCAGTGATCTTCTGTATATATCTGTTATAGTCTAAATGCTCATTGATTTTTCACACCTGTGGGACAGTAGGAAAACAGTAATTTCCACTGGGTTAATAAGATGTAAGAAAAGATTTGTTATCTGGAACTGTTTACAGATTAATATACCAGATGTAAACATGAAAGCTGCTTGTTAAGTGCTGTAGCTGAAGCACAAAAATGCTACATCCAGCCAACTCCCGGATAAGTTCATTTCATAGTTAACACAAGCAGGATTAGAAACTAGAACTTACTCCTGCTGAAAGCAGTGAACCTTTTCTCTACTGAGCAAGATGAACAGCCCAAGATCAAGGCATTTAACATACAAGCTGAAACTCTGCTTGGACAGGTGAAAATTGTGTTTAAGTCATCATTAAAACCTTCTGGATTCTAATGAGAACAAAGTTGTTCATATACTTCCTGTCAGTCCTGAAATCCTTAAGCCTCAGACAGAGAATAATTTTGGCTCTCCTGGGTGTAACACAGAATAAATTTGTAGATGTGAACCAGACACGGCTACATGAAATTTAGGAAAGTTAAGCATCTCATGCTCCTCATGTAATTCACAGTGTTCTTCACAGCTTCTCAGTAAAGTCCTGTGCCATGACTCCACTGCTGTCATGGGAAGAGAATGGGATATTCCATCAAACATCTGGATATAGGGCTGTCCCTTCGGGTTATGTATATAGAAAGTACACATCCTGGACACACTCGTGTTTGGAGTTATAACACTGAAGAAACCCATACTAGTGACAGTTTCTCTATTTTTAAGGGTAAAAAAAAGAGAAAAATGAATGTTCCAAAATAACTGTGTAATGATTTTGCAGATGGTGCACTGAACAGAGCAGGAACTCCTGTTTTACTAACCTAAACTCATCACTGTATGTCAGAATAGGGAAGGAAAAGAGAAGTACAGAAAAGATATTGGTTTTCTATTTTATTTTTCTTTTTTAATTAAAAGACATCTTTCAACTAAATTGTGTAATCATATGTTAATATTGGTTAGGAAAAATATGTAGGCACTTCAAAAGTTGCTCCTAACCAAAGAACAATAATAACGTTTTACTTTAGAACAACATATTTCTTCCACCAGAGTTGCTAAGGAATCATTACAAACACCTCTACAATTCTGATTTTTTACTCTAATACGATCCTAAGCAGTTTGAACCGACTGAATTTTGAAGAACTGTTGTATTGCTGTTCCCCTACAGCACTAACAGTAAGCTCAGATATAATGCACAAGCTAGTTCTCATTTATTAGCCTTTGAGAAATTGTACTTCATATTAATAAATGAAACAATAATCTAAACCAAATAATCTAAACCAAAACAGACTTCTGGTTTCATTTAACACAATAAAAATCAGTTGTGAGCTAGCAATAGTGTATTTTATAGACACTTGGCACAGCAGCAGGAGGACAGATGCCTCATCTGGAGGAAAGCTTTGAAAGATGCTATTATCAGCATTCTCTGGCAAGCTGAGCTTTGATATTTTGCTATAAAATCAATCAGTGAATGTGAGTTATGCTTTGGGACAAAGATTTCATATTTGTGGTGGTAGGCACCACAAGGGGAGATCTATCTTTCTCAGAGTACTCAATCATGTCTTCATGTACGAATGGTTAGAGCATCAGAGCATGTTTTTAGGCAGGGTCTAAGTCTGAATCTTTTTGTCCCTTCTTATGTGTTGTTACGCATGACTCCTAAGCACTTGTGATGTGTTTATGTGTATTTCTAATAAATTTTGAACTGTGCAGACAATTTCAGAACAAAGGAGTGAGGATCTTCCAGATATTGTTTCCACAAGTCCACTGTATCTTATTAGATAACAGGAAATTAAATCACATGTGTCAAACCATCAGAAATCAATCCCTTTCCTCTGCTCATAGAAATATTATTTTTTTATAAATCTGCTTCTAGTACTAACTTCTTTCCATAACTATTTAGATAATTAGCTTCATGAAACTTGTTTATACTTCTCCACCAAATGTCAGGACCTCTTTGCATTCCTGGGAAATGCCTAAACAAGTTAATGTAACATGAGGGGTGAGATTCTCAGCTAGACATACTTGGGTGAGTCCAGATATAGGCTCTCTACTGTTTTAATCTTCAAGGTCTTCCCAAGAGTGTCTCAAGTAGAAAGTGCTTCAATAAATTTCTGTTTGGTTTGCTGAGTTTCACTGATGGGTATTTCTCAGCAGGGTCAAGGGGAAGTTTGACTGCTTATGGACAGGGAGCAGGGGGACAAGCAAAGTTTCTTTGGCCATTTCAATTTCTGTAATACAGTGGGTTCAAGAAGAGTCTCTCAAAGCTTTCATCCCAACACAGTTACATTTCATTGTGAAAAGACAGATAAAATGAGAAAGAAACCTAAGATTCCCAGAATCAGTCAAAACAAGAATGGTTAGTATTTTTTTTGCCCCACTTTTAGTTTTTAATGAACAAGAAATAAAAATGCCATTGGGCTTTGGTAACAACCAAACGGCTCAATGTTGTGCAAACTTTTAATCTTTATTTACTTTAAAAAGAGGATGATGGAACAAACTTGAAATCTAAAGTAGCATGCCTGAAATTAGATTTTTGAGCCAATATTTCCTCCTAGAAAACAAGCATCAGTAAAGTTTGACAGAACCAAGTACTGTAAGTTAATCTCCCCTCTAATTAAATGTTATATGTTGAACAGTTCTTTTAAATGAGTAGTATTAAAGGTACTTCAACTTCCTTCCTCCATGTTGCATCTGTTTTGAAATTCACAAGCTGTAAAAGCTAAGGAGAATCACATAATCCACAGTTTGACTTCCTGTCATAGGCATCTATCTACATAGACCCTCACACAGTCACTATTCATCCAGGCTCAGAATTCCATATGAGTCAGTGAATATCTTCAGGGATACACCAACCATGATTTAAGAAGGGAAATTCTGTCCCCACAGAAGCACAAGGAAAGTCTTCCCCACATCTCACCTATATAATTACCAACTAAACATTTGGATATGATAAAGTTTCAGTGAATATGAATAAAAATCACCAGAGGAACCTGGTGATATTTGCTTAGCACATCTCTGTGTTTGGAACCTGCAGTAATGTTATTCGATGAAGTGGTTTGTCTCTAGAGCTCTGAAGAATTCTTCATTTCATTACACGAAACCAGAGATAGATTCAAAAGGACATACAAACACACTGTAATCCAGGCAACCAACATCACTGCTACAGATACCAAAACACAAACCAGCAAATTTGCCAGGCTGTAATATCAGTTAATTTGCAAACTGTGAGAAACCAGATTTTCCAGTTGACCTCATGGCAGAACTGGTTTTTTTCCAAGGTGCAAGAACAAGTATTAGCAGATGAAAATAAGTGGTAGTGGATTCATATGTAGTATCATACATACTATCAGTATTCTCTCAATACAGTGGTAGTCTCGAACTGTGAACTGTATCTTCTGATGGTCCATGGAGTGTTTCTAATAAATCCACAAAACACAGCCAAGAAAGATCTACTGATGAGAGTACCTTGTATTTACTCTATAAGAGAAAGCAATTCCTTTTGAAAAAAAATTAGATTTACAAACTGAAAAAGGTTAGGAGCTACTCTTTCAGGAGTCTACTATACTATTCACTGCATTAGCAAATTGATAGGACAGTTGATCTCTGAAAGAGAAGACAAGCTGAGAAAAAAGAAAGATTAATTGATGTTGTTCTAACAAAGACATTTCAAAAATAGTCCCATAAAAATATTATGAAAAAAAAGCATTTATCCTAAGAATGTTACAAAAAATTAAATTTTGTTCACTGAGTTGAATGGTACTGCCTGAATCCATATTTAAGTTAGCAATTTAATGAAGCATATGGAATTGTTATCAAGCCACAAGTCTATAACGTTCTTTGAAACCTGCTGGTGCCAAGACATTTGACTCCAATCCAGTGAATGCCTTGTGTAATGTTGAAAGTGTTGGAATTAACTATATTATTTCCCATGCTTGGTGGCCCTTGGTGACCACGGTAGGTGGGAGTTTCTACATGCTTTGGAAATATAGATTATGGCCTTAAATTAGAAGAACAATAGATTAGCACTGAGGGTGTCAGTATGTTTCCCAGAGCAACAGAAACGGCAGGTGTAACTTCTAAACCTGCAAAGAAAATGCATTTTCACTGCAATGACTTGGCTTCACTTCTCTTTTTACATGCCTTGACTACACTCATAATCCTGTTTGCAATAATTTCTAGTGTTTTGCACAGCACTTCAGGTTTCACAACCGTTTGCAACCTGGAAAGTTACCGAGAACTTGCTGCTATACTGTATTTCACTTGTTACCAGATCACAAAAAGAGAACATAAGTAAACATGAATCTTCTGTGTGATGTATGTGCTTGTCAGGCAGGCAACAAAACTTGCTTCAAGTCAACTGAGACTTAAGTTAATGATGCATTTTTGTTTTCTATCTTCTGATGGCCAACAAGCTTTGTCAAACCTGACAAGAACTTTTGTGCAGAACTATTCACCACAAATTTCCCCATCAGTCTTTGCAGTCAAAAAGCTTTATGGCAAGACTTCAGTCTCTCTGCTTTTGCTGAGAATTTAAGTAAATTTCTGTTTTCAGAGTAACTAACTAAATTAAACCTGGAAATAATTTTAAAACAACTCATATTAATTTATATTTTTTTTTGAGTCAGTGCTCAAGACTTTCTAGAACATATGCAATCCAGTTTGTGATGCAAACTGCAGATTTGCCTAGCTCCTGGAAACAGATGTGTGAATAGTCTGGGCTGCCAAACTTGTTCTATTACTGAAAATAGATTCTCAGAAGACTTGTACAAGGATGGCGAAACTCAACTAGGATATAATCATTGCATATAAATTCTGTGATTCTGTTTAGCAGGACAGATTTTACCCACTATTAGAAACAGTGCATAAAGCTAATTTCCTGACTGACTGCTAAATTTTATATTATGCACTTGCTCCTAACTCAACTTTCTTTAGATCCCTCACTCTAAATCTTACAATTCGGTGACCTTTCACAATACATGGATCAAAATGTTTTTCCTTCTGATGATGGTCTAAACCATTACATCAGTACAGATGTCTGGATTACACATTAGCTACTTTGATCCTAGCTTCACCCATGAGAAAAAATAAAATTAAACTTAAAACAATATATCTGGTCCATAAAACCAGCATTGCCTTGTTCTTGAAATCCCTGCCTTGGATTCATAATACTCATTACTCAGAAAGTCAGCCAATAAGCACAGATATATTCCTTTGCATCTGGGGCTAACTATGCCCTTGTCTGAGGTCTAAATGTGAGTTAAATTCGAACTATTGGTTGCCCTAAATTAGTCCTGGCAAACGATCATTTTTCCTCCCCGCTCATTTAAGCCAACCCTTGAGCACTTCTGCAATTCAGAGTATGTCCCATCTGTTTCATCTGTTTATTCATGCCTATACTTATTAAGCCTAATGGGACGGCTGCTGTGAGCCAGGCACCGTTTGAAGGGATGGCTCGTGCTGGGGCTTGTCTGAAGCCTCACTCTGTGTATAAGCCCACAAAGCCATGATCTGAAGAGATGGTGCTGGAGCCCTGCTTTGAAATGGACCCAAGCACCACATTTAAACCTGGTACCTAAACAGATGTGCATTAAGCCCATCTAGCAGCACCATCCTGACAGGTTTTTAAGGCAAAGAGCATAAGAAACTCCACAGTGAATTGAGTATCAGAGCATAACACACCACACTGTAGGCTGAGGTGGAAGGGGAAATGGCAGCAGCACTTTCCATGCAGGTTAGCTCACAGCCTGCACTCACTTCACTGGCAGTCCCTGGTTCCAGGGAACTGGGCATACTTTTCTTTCAGAGTATCTTAACTCACCCCTTGTGAGAGCATTTGTATGTTGACTCCCACAGGAATAAGATGTGATAAAGTGATGCTTCCATTCCCCTCTCAAATCTGGCTTACTCTTTAAATCCATGCTATACTCATTAAGGTTCCAGGCTCTGGTCTTAAATACTGCTTTAACGTTCCCAGGGAATCAGAGCACAGCTGGTCTGCATAGTGCTTTAGAGAAAGGTAGGTTTCTTTATGTGGGAATAGAAATCTGCATGAAAGTTATGTTGTCTGAATAAACACAGGTTTTGCTGTTAACTACAAGACTGTTTATTGGAGGCAATTCTCAAAGGCTATTAGACAGAGGGCATTATCTTTACATGCAGAAGCATCTGTGCACATTTTCCTGTGGCAAACATATCCTACTTTGCTACCTATTAAATACTACTTTTCAAAAACTGAGTTGAAAATTCACTAAAACGCAAGCTTACAAATAGTCCCTAAAGGCATTTTACAAGATTCCACATGTAGTTTTGCATTTGGACTTCCATTTCAAACATTTTCATTTCACTCCTTGCTATCTTTGAAACAAATGCTGTCAGCCACATACAGTTTAGAGATCAACTGGTACAGTGTGGTGTTTTCATGGTATGAAAGGCTGTTTTGAGCCCCCAAGGAAAAAAACACAATAAAATAATAATATAAAATACACATCAACAGTTGCAGTTGACCAAAGTTGCTAAAGTACCCATTACTGACTTCTCTCCTGTGACAAGGTCTATATATCAACAATGCAAACTAATGCAAGACTTATGAGGGAAAATTAATCTGAAACTTACTGCTTCATTTCTATGGTTCAGGCTGTAATAAACAATTTCTTAAGCGAAATCCATGAAAAGTGATGCTGAAAATTAGAAGAAGGAAAGGGGAAGGGGGACAGGACATATGATGATTGAGTTTCTCAGCTCTAGTATTCACTTATACGTTCATCTTCTAATTAAAAGCAATGTTTCTGACTAAAGAGCCATGGCATTTGGACCATCTCTCTTCAAAGACATCTGGCTCATAGTGGTGCCATCATCCCTTTTTCTTACTGTGAAGAGAACAGTTAATCCTGGGAAGTTGCATCTCATGGATTTCAGAAGAGAATGAAACTTTCTATGTTAAAAAGTTAAAATGGAGCAGAGGCACTAAAGTTTAAAGCAATCTTTCTATCACTCCACCCTCTTCCCCATCTGTGAAGGCTGAAAGCAACAGCAAATCTGTGCCCCTTGGCATTGCCTTCCATTTTTCAGTTGTATTGCCTGCTTAATGTGAAGCCTTCCAGGTAGAAATCAATATAGACTGGCTATGCTGCCTACTACCCAGACGTAGGTTCTGTGCAGTTAAAAGACTCTGGGCTTTAAGTGGTGCAGCAGATGCTGGTTGTCAGACAGACTTCTGGCTGTGCTTAAAGCCTCCTGTTCCTCACCTGGTCCCTTTTCCCTATTCTCCTTTAAGCTGTTTGTGGGCA
>NW_020957204.1:1409-3109 GCF_003031625.1 Empidonax traillii | reverse complement strand
TTTTAAACTTCAGCACCTCTTCTGTCCCATATTTTGTGTTGCAAACCATTTCTTGAAAAAAAATTACTTAAAGCAGCAATGATACAGTTCAGCTCCCTTGAATAACAGCAAGAGACGGATAGAGAACAAGCTTCCTTTCTCAGTGCTAATCATTCAACACAATGAAATATGCTATAGAAGGAGAAGCACACCTCTCATCTGCAACTAAAGAATGGATGTGTGCAGGCTCTGCTCCATCATATGGTGCTGAGCAGAAAGAGGAATTGATCAGTGGGAGTTAACTGAGCACATGAAACTCTAGAGAGGCCATCGTATTTCTCAAATGCCCTTTAGCTGAGACTCACATTGAATCCCACTCCGTTGAATCATGATGTTTTGTCACTCTGAGTATGGATTTGATGGATTAAGAAGCAAGTTTCCAAGTTTGTCATTTATGATACAGGGCAGCAGTTTTCAGTGGAACACAGCCAATCAGGGCAAAAAATCTAAGCTTTGTAGTAATATACTGTAATTTAGAATATCTGTCATCGTGGTTTTTCTTTTGTCCTTTGTTCTAGGTCTTGGTCCCACCAGTATCATAGCCTGGGGATCTTAGAAGACTGCACCTAAGCTGTGGATTCAGCAAGAGTATCTGGGAAGCTGCACACCAACAGAGCTAGAGATGTTCCTCGGGTAGTGCTGAAAATAGGGTTTGGTTCACGTCGGCCTTTGAGTGAAATGAGATATGCTAGATTATTTTAGGTTTGAGGATGCTTGCAATCAGACCCATGGCAGGCTTGTTTTGCAAGTTGGAGTAGTGCCCTTTATATTTCTGAGGGTCACTAGTTCACACTTCTTCAACTGTGCTGCATAGATACAAACTAATATAAGTACCCTTACCCATATTGAAGTTATCTTCATGTTTCAGTGTTAAATCTATCAGTTCATCAAGCCCCAGTCTTATTAAATGAAAATTTAGCATTTCTTTGCCTCATACAGGGATAACAAGGCACTCAAAAAATCAGATGAAGCATGGCAAATTATGTTTGGAGACCTGACTTCTTTCAAACAAATATAATTTTTTTTTTTAAGTTTGTGGAAGAGCATGAATACTGCTGCTTTTCAAAATATCGAAATTTGGGACATAACTGGTCTTCAAATGTGCCTTTTCCGTGTTGACACTTCATGCTTGTTAGATAAAGGAAAAGAAATGTCAACATAAAAATAATCATCAAAAATCCATTCAAAGTGAAGTTTAGTAGAAAACCTCAATCACATGAGATTAGTCAGCCATGGTTTAGTGAAACAATGTTTCTCAATGGAAACATCATTGACCCCTTTATTCTTTTTTTTTTTTCCCCCTGACTGAATATAGGCATATTCATGGAGGTACTTCACATACTGAGTGGATTTTGTAAATCTTTATAAACTGGTTTTTGTGGCTTAATAAAAACTTACACGTACAATCTCATAGACTGTGCTGATCATTTATGAGTTATTTTCTTTGCAAAGTACCCATTTAACCAAGAATAGATTCCATGCCTCTGCAGAGAAAGATTCTGTATTTGATATGAAACAAGCAATCCTATGCATTGAATTGATAAACATTAAAGAGAGTATCTAGGGAAAGAATGATTCAGATGATTTTATTTTATGGAAAAGATTATTCACGTGCATAGAATAGACTCTTATTTCACTATCTTCCCATCCAAATATACCAG
>NW_020957204.1:0-1388 GCF_003031625.1 Empidonax traillii | reverse complement strand
TCAACCAATCCCTGTTTTCCTTGTTGCTATCTATCCCCGTCATGCATATGTATATGTTCCCTATGTTTATGTATTTTCCCATACCCAATCCTGGTTGGAGGATTAGCATGCTCCTCCCAAATTCCTGAACCTTCCTCCCCAATCCCTATAAAGTTCCTCCATTTTAATAAAGTTTGATTCAGCTTTGTCGACCCCACGCTGAGCTGGCTGGCTGCCCTTTTCTAACCAACTCCGACAAGTGGCGCCGCAACGTGGGATGACAAACCCCGTAGCTGGATCGCTCCCTTCCCACTTTTCCGAGCCGTGTCAAATGTCAACCCAGCCGTGAGGTTCTCCAGTGGGCACCGCGTTTTAGCTGTGAACCACGGGATCGCTCCCTGGGCATCAACCGCAGGGTAAAAGAGGGACGCCCTGCGGAAACGGCGGCTCCCTCCGTGCTTTGGGCTCTGGGAGAAGCCCCGCCATCCCTGCTTCGCGGGATCGAATGCCGGGAGAGGTGAGCGCGGAGGATACTCCTTCCCTTCCTTCCCCGTCTCCAAAACCCCTTATTAACAAAGAAAAAATACAAAAAAAATCGCAAAACTACAGAAAAAATATAAAAATAGAAACGGCAACAATGGGAGCTACCCTTTCAAGGGAAGAACTTAAAATGTATACCTATTTGGAAGCTTTAATTACAAACAGTGACTATCCTTTAAACAAAAGCTCCCTGAAAGCTTTAGTCAAATGGATTCATAGAAATATAGATCCTGTTCCAGAAACTATAACACACTCAGAATGGGTAAAAATTGGATCTGCGCTAGCAGCTGTTATCTTTACGGGAGACAGTCACGCTGTAAAAACTGCAAAAGCTTGGGCAACAATCTTTTTGATATTCAAAGACACTGTAAAACAAAAAGAATTGGAGGAGGAGAGCCCGGAATCAACGGTAAAGCTATGCCAAAACCAGAAAAATGAAAGTGACTGTTCTCGGACCTCTGATATCCATGATGATAACAGTTTGCAAAATTACGGCAAAACTTCTGCCGCATGTAGTCACCCTCAAAATGGCGGCAGTCCCTCAGGAGATAACAGCAAGGTAGTGAACAACAATGAGGAGTATAACACTGCATGTAGTAGCAATGCCCCTGATAATAAAAACCGCTGCATGCAAGATGGCGACGAGCATGTTTTTCAATCTGTGTCACTGTCCCCCACACTACCACCTAACCTAGCGGGGGAGGATACCCCAAGGGCAAAGGGACAAAATGGCGACAACGAAAGCGGCGCGTCATACCAGGGGCGGGAAGATTCTCGCGGGCTAGATGACAACAGGGGGTGCGGCGCGAGGGATCAAGTGCGGGAAGACATAGATCCACCTACCTATACGTCACCTATCTCCTCCCCCG
>NW_020957203.1:39928-42955 GCF_003031625.1 Empidonax traillii | reverse complement strand
ATTTGGGGGGCCTGGGGGATTTTGGGGGGGATTTGAGGGTGTCTGGGGGGCCCTGGGAGAGTTTTGGGAGGGATTTAGGGGGGGGGTTGGAGTGTCACAAAGGGAATTTGGGGTGTCTGGGGGCATTGGGGGGAGATGGGGCCGATTTGGGGGTGTCTGAGGGGTCACAGGGGGGATTTGGGGCTGTTGTGGGGTCTCAACCCCGCCCCTCCCCCCCCCAGGTGAACGAGTGCGTGATTGGCACCCCCCGGCCCAAGTGGATGTGAGAACAAGCCCCGCCCCTCGCCCACTCCCTTCCCTTCACTGCAACAACCAATATAAAGTCACACACGCTCAGCACTGATTGGCTGCCGCTGTCACGTGCCCTTACCCAAAATGGCCGCGCCCTCCTCGCCCTTGAGGAGAATGCCGCTTGCTGATTGGCTGCGCCCGTACGGCAGCGCGGCGGCCGCCATTTTGCTCCGTGCCTTCCGACACTTCAGGGCTGGGGTGCAGCCGCCATCTTATTTCCCAGCGCCGCGCGGCGCCGCCTTTCCCGGGATGGAGGGGGAGAGGACGCGGCGGGAGGGGAGCGGGCAGGGGGCAAGAAAGAGATTAAGAAGGGGACGTGGAAGGGTTAAAATGGGCGGGAGGAGGTGTCTGAGGGGGAGGAAGGGGGTATGACGTTTGGATGGTAAGTGCTGAACCCTCCCTGTCCAGCTCCAGCAAGTGCTCGGCTCCAGGAGGTCCTGGGAGCGGAACGGAGCCCCCCCCCCTCCCCTCCGCCGTGTCCTTGCGGCCTCACCTTCGCCACCTCTTTCCTCGGGAATTCCGCCACGCTCCTGCCGTGGCAGCGCCGGGCGGGGAAAGCACAGGGGCCGGGCGGGGAAGGAAGGCACAGGGGCTGGGCGCGGCCCGTCCGGTGCTTCTGGGCGGTGCCTCGGGCCGTTCCACCCCTCGCGGGCAGCGCGGACCGTGGATGGTCCCTACGAACCTCCCTCTCCCCTCAGCCCTTGCTAGGCTGGCACATCTCCGAGCCTGTGGCACGGCAACGGCTGCTGCCGAGGGACGGGCTTGCTGCACTTTGCACTTAAACCCAACAACCCGGGCCGGGGGGGCAGCCCTGGAAAGCAGGGCTTTGCTGCCGCGGCTCTGCAGGGGCTTCCCACGGGCCCTCGGCCTCCTTTGGGCATCCCCTGCTCCGGTGCGGGCTCCCCCCGGGCTGCAGGGGCGTCTCTGCTGCACCCTGGACTCATCCACACGTCACAGACCCTTCAGCTCAAGTTCACCCAGAGCTCCAACCGGTTCCGTGGAGCAGCGATCCCCTGGCCCCCGGCCAGTCCAGGCACCTCGCCAGGGCTGTTCCTCGAGGTTATCTGGCCCGAGGCCACGGGCAGGGGCTGCGGCCACCGCCGGCTCAGGAGTTCTGTGGGGAGAGAAAAAGAGGGTGACACCGGGGTAGGGGGGGCACACACCTTCCTGGGGGTGGGGAGCACGACCCCCGGGGACTCACCTTCTCCCGCAAGCTGAGCCCCAGTGCCAGGACGATGAAGCTCAACACGAAGCCCCTGACCCCCACCGGGATCTTAGTGCAGATGGTGTCCTGTGGCATCTCTGGGGAGAGATGGGGGGGTCAGGACCCCCAAAACCTCCCATAGACCATCCAGGACCACACAAACCCTGTCTGGTCTCTCTCCCAGCCCATCCAGGACCCTCTGACACCTCTTCCCAGTCCCTTTGGTATCCCACAAAGCCCCTCCTATCCCCCTTAGGACCCTCCAATACCCTTCCCATCACCCCCAGGCCCCCCTCATACCCCTCCCAGTCCCTTCCCAGCCCCTCAGGACTTCCTCAACCCCCTCCCAGTCACCCCAAGCCCCCCCAGCCTCCTTCCTATCCCACTCAGACTGTCCCAAACTCCCTCCCAGTCACCCACAGGACTCCCTACAGCCCCTCTCAGCCCGCCCAGAACCCCCCAACCTACTCCTCAGCCTCTCCATTGTCCCCCAAAGTGCCTCCCAGTGTCCCCAGTGCTCCTCCAGCCCCCCCTGCCAGTGTCCCCCCATGCTGGGGAGGCCGGGCCGTACCCCAGTGCCGGCTGAGGGGGTGCTCCAGGCTGACGTGCTCCACCTGGCAGGTGTAGGTGACCCCGCGCCGGGGGGGGATTTCCAGCATCACCAGCACCTGGTAGGTCCAGTCCCCGTTGGGGACCACGTCGGTGGCCAACACGTGCTCCGGCAGCTCCTGCCCATCCTGGAACCACCTCACCTGCACCGGGCAGGGTAGAAATCCATCACGGAGCAGAGCAGGGGCTGGGGCCGGGCTGGGAGCTCGACGGCACCAGCAAGATGGACACGCTGGGGGGCACTGGGAGAGACGGGGGAGACACTGGGCTGAGCTGGGGGGCACTGGGAGAGACGGGGGAGACACTGGGCTGAGCTGGGGGTCACCGGAGAGAGGGGAAAGGGCTTAGAGGACATTGGTAGGGATTTGGATGGCACTGGGAGGGACTCAGAGAACACTGGGGTACAGGGAGAAGGGCTGGGGAACCACTCAGGAGAGAGCTGGGATATGTAGGAGTGGACTGAGAAGGACTGGGAATATACAAGGAGGGTCTGGGAATGACTGGAATGGTCTGGGTGGCATTGGGAAGGACTAGGGATGAACTCAGAGGCTCTGGGACTGACTGGGATGGTCTGGGGGACACTGGGAGTGGGAATGGACTGAGAAGGACCCTGGAGGGGTTGAGAACTGCTGGGGGCAATTGGCGCTGCTGGTCTGCCTGGCAACTGATGAGTCATCAGAGAGGCGCATTCTGATTGGCTGAGGGGCGTTAGAGCTCGATGGCAACGCTGAGATGGACACGGAGGGGGGCACTGGGAGAGACTGGGATGGACTGGGAGAGACTAGGGAGCACTGAGAGAGAGGGGCAAGGGCTGGTGATGGGGGAAAAGGCCACGGCGATGGGCATAGTTGGGAGTCTGGGGTGGAACTGAGGAGGGTTGGAGGGGCTCCAGGGTCATTGCCGGGGCAGGGCCGAGGGGACCC
>NW_020957203.1:34821-38701 GCF_003031625.1 Empidonax traillii | reverse complement strand
CACCCAGCGCTGTTTGCTTTATTATCGCTTGCTTAATAAATTTATCAACTTTTAATTGGAACTGAGTTGTCTAAATTCTTAAACTAACTTATAACAATTTGGTGCGTTGGCCGGGAATCCAAATTGCTTTGGTCTGAACTCCTGCAGAGACAGGGAGGCGCCCTATCTCCAGATAGCCCTGCTCTGAAAGCGGTTCTTACCAAACTTTGGATCAATAAACCCAGTAAAATTTCGATAATAAAGCAAAGAAATCTGCAGACCCCCTTAAAATTTGTGCACGAAGACCAAACGAAGACCCCAGGGAGGGTAAGTATAAAGTTTTCTTTTTTTGGTGAGCCGTTTGGTTGGGGGAGGGAATCCTAAGGTGTGCCTGTGTGAGTGTAAACTCTCCTGTGATGGGGTCCCACAGCCCGCGAGGGAGTGGGTCATGACCAGGAGAAAGCAAGTGTGTGTACGTTTTAAAGCGCCTTAGAAGATGGGACAGAAGAAAAGCAAGCCTTCTGGATCCCATGGGGAAGGATGATATCTCCCCACAAAGCCCATTAGGATGAAAGATAAAACAGTGAACTAATTCCGCTAGGAAGAAAATTAAATCTAAGAAAAAGATGATATATTATTATATAGAAGCTTGGGGAAAAAAGTCATTCTCTAATCCCCATATTATATAGCCCGTATTCGAATATTCTCTTCTGTCTCCTTTGTCTCCGACTGTCATCCTCTCCATGCCCTGACAGAGACAGTGAATAAGTGATGGATAAACAAGGATTTTTTTTGGGGCAGTATAGACTTTGTTGATTGAGTCTAGTTTGTCACTACTTTTACATGGTTCTGAACTTCTGAGTGTATTCTTTGAATTCTTTCCTTTTTCAACTTTGCTGCACCAGGAAATTGTTCTCTGTGTGTATGGGTTTTGGCAGTGAGGATTTTATAATTCTCTTTGGTTTGTAATCTTCTCTACTGACTAAAGCCTGGACAAATGCAAAAGGGAATCTTCTTGTGGCTGCCCTGTCTGTACAGTGTGAACCACCAATCTGTCTGGATAATTTATTTAAATGTATTCTAAATTCCTACTGGAGTGCTCCCTAATCTTAGCCAGACTTCCAGTAAGGAGGAAAAGAGCAAAATACATATTTTCACACCTGCCTGTGAAACAGTCTTTGTCTTTTTCTATAGTACACTTCAACCCTCTAAACATCCTTGCAGTAAATGAAAAAAGCAAGGAAGGAATTGCAGTAAGAACATGAGAGTGTGAGTGAAAATGACCAGTTTGGAATCAATTCCCCCTGAAAGAATCAATCGCTGCTCCCACAACACTGTATTACCTGCCCATTCCCACAGCCCCATTACCTACCCCCCCCCTTCCCCGACCCGCTAAATCCCTCATTAACCCTCTCCTTTCACAAACCTTTCCAAATTCCTTCAATTGTTCTTTACACATACCTACTGAATTCCCCCCCGCTACCCTTTTACAGTTTGTATATTCACTCACTGCCTTATCATATCAAAAGTGCAAAAATCCTAAAAGCACTACAACTCCTACGACGAAATAGACAACCCCGAGAGAACTCAGAACTTTAATATTAGAAAACCTCTTGGGAATGACAAAACAATTAAACCAAATTTTGAAACCTATTATATAAACCTGGAAGAGAAGGATCCCTTGCCGAAAAAGCAGCAAGGCAGGGAAGTCCCCTGTCCAGAAGCGATAAAGAGATAAAGAAATGTAAACAGCTGAGGAGCTCTCGGAATGGCCCCGGGGCTCTCAGACGCTTCCAAGATTTTTCGGGAGCAATCAACATTTTTAAGCAGTATGTTTGTTATATGTAGCGTGTGTATAGGTGTGTGCACCTCATGAGGATAATTTGTAAGTGAAGTGTATTGTTTGAGTGGTAAGAAGTTACTAACAAATTATTTGTTAGAATAAAACCTCTCTCGTGGTAGGTGAGAGGGGATGGGAACATATGTTCTCTAAACATTCTTGTGATAACTGTTGAAAATTAGAAGTTTGCAAGGCCAATAGAAAAGTTTCTGAAGGGATCTATGACAAAATAGTTTTTGTTGGTTAAGCATGTAAGAAAAAGTACAGAACGAAGTGATGTGGAAAAGGGAAGCATTCTTAAAACAACAGAAAGTCTGTGTGCCAGAGCAGAGAGCAAAAATAACTTGAGAGATTTGAAAATGGGAGAAAAGAAAAGGAGTAATAAATTGTTAAGATGGTGTGATAAAAGACTGAGCACTGATTATTATCAGAGTCTTTGCGAGTGAAGGAGGTTTAAATAAAAGATAAGTTGTTAAAAGAGCCAGAGGAGGGAGAAAGGGAAGAATTGTTGTGTAAAAGAGAAAAATGAATGAAAATGTGGCCATGCATTGAGAGTTGAGAGTGGATTGAGTTTATCCTGTCGGCTAAAAGTGTCCTGTGGAATTTCACCTAAGATGATTGTGACCTGGCGGGAGGTCTGTCTCTTCTCCCAGACAATCAACAGTGAAACAAAAAGGCATGACCTTGAGCTCTGCCAAGGGAGGTTTGCAGACAGAGTAATCAAGCATTTAAATGATTCACCATCCCTAAAAGTGTTCAAACTAAAACTGAATATGCCACCTAATACCATGATCTAGTACTCATAGTGAGATTGAATCAAAAGTTGAACTTGATAATCTTAAAAATCTCTTCCAACCTAATTAATTCTATGATTCTATAATTCTGTGATTTCATTAACTTTTAAGTCCAATAGCGCGTGCGTGAAGGAAGCAATGCCACAGAATCCATCGCTGCGTGCACATGCTAAGTGCCAGCCAAAGGCCCAGCTGGTACACTGAAACAACAGAACAGCACCAAATGAATATGCACTACTCCTGGAAGGTGGTAACGGATAAAAATCTCTAGTCCCCAATGAAAGACAATTGTTATAAGAATAATACCATGTTTTAACCACCACAACAAAGTGGTCCTTTGTATTTTTAATAACTCCATAATACCTACATTTCTTATAGCCTAAATAACTGAAGGACCATAAATAACTAAACAAAAGAGGCAATCAAGGCCTAAATAACCAGAGCACAAGAACAAAACACAATGCCAAAGGGCAATGCCAGAAAGCACTAATAAACACCAATACTGATAAACAGTGGCACCACAGAGGGCAAGACCAGATTAGCCGCTATACTTGCCACAAGAAGATATCTCTCTCCTGCTGTCAGCGGCAATCCGATAGGCATGGAAAGTGGAGGTATATGCTATACTGGACCTCTGTTTGTCTTAACTACATTCCTGCTAGTGGTCATTGCCAACGACCACTGCCAAAAGTACTATCAAAACACATGCTATGACACAACTATGGTAACTGTCTCTAATAGAAAGTAATAACCTCCTATTAAAAACAAAATTAAGTTTTTTTTTTTCTTGTTATATACTGTCTTTAAATTATTGTTTTTACCTTATTAATTCCATGTTTTATGAGATTAATTTCTAGAGATGCAACTGACTACAATATCTGTGAATTCAAAAAGCGTCACAGCAAGAAGTACGAGAGCTCAAAAGACCGTTATCCTACATCTGGCTCCCGAACAAACTAAAGACATGAAGAAAAACACAGAAACTACTCCTCAACGAACCCAAAACATCATAGAAATTTAACATAAAAAACCTTGTAATAAAACCATTAAAAAAAAAAATAATAAATGGGGGATTGTGATAAGTAAAGGCACCGGTTTTTATTCCAAGCAAATTAAAATAAAAGGGGGGTACTAACAAAAAAACTATTTCTGTATATTTACTAACTTCTAGGCGTACCGTGGAGTCTGTAAGGTGAAGGGTCCTGTCTGGACCTAACACCAGGGAATCTTTTGCGGCCGGGAACAGGGAACAAATTATAAATGAAAA
>NW_020957203.1:26546-34347 GCF_003031625.1 Empidonax traillii | reverse complement strand
TGCAAGACCCCTCCTGTACAAGCCCAGGGGAGATACGTTACAACCAACCAAAAGGTAACATCCACCTCCAAAGCAGGGGAATTACCTTTTAAGGCAACAAACGGACAATGAATGAATATTCAACAACTGATATCGAGAGGGTACAAAAAGCCCAGTTTTCAAACAAGTTTTGTGTGTCTCTGGCGGGGCGCTGGCCCCCCAGGCCACCCAGCGCTGTTTGCTTTATTATCGCTTGCTTAATAAATTTATCAACTTTTAATTGGAACTGAGTTGTCTAAATTCTTAAACTAACTTATAACAGTGGACAACTCCTGGAACACCCCTGGGTGTGCAGGACACAGATCAGGGGGTGTTTCCCCTACCCCAGCACCCACAGCACGTTGGGAGCTTAGGAGGCCACACCAGACCCCCCTTTCCCACCCCCCTCTGCCCCACGGCCCCCGCAGCACCGGCTGTTGGGTGGGGGAAACCACCCCATCAGCCCCCCATTGATGGACAGGGGGGTTGGGGACAAACACCCTGTCCCTGCCCCCAGAGTCCCAGGGAACCGCTCCAGGGCTGAAGTGACGGGGGACATGGAGGAACCCCCATGGGCCTCCTCTTCCTTCTCTCCCAACACCCCTTTTCCCCCTCTCCCACCCCAATCCTCAGACCCCCCTGGGCTCAGTTTGGGGCTCTCCCCTCCCACTAATTTCGGGGGTTTCAACCCCCCTCGCACTCACTTTTGGGAGTCTCACTTCCTCTTTTCTCCCCTTTCCCACCGTCTCCCCATTCCCGCGCCCCCACCTCACCCGAGAGCTCCTCGCCCGCAGCCGGGGGGGCTCCCAGCACCACCAGTACGGCCGCAGCTCCCCACACACGCTCCATCCCCAGCGCCGGGCAGGTGCTGACACCCCAAAATCAGCCGGGTGGGGCCGTTTTGGGGGGGTTGGACGGGCTCTGATTGGCTGAGGGCAAAGTTCGGGGCCCGTTTTGCGTCGCGTCCTCCCGGCAACTGGAGGGTCATCAGCGCGGAAAAGGAAAGACTGCAAAAGGAAAATGCAAAAAGGTTACCAGCACCAGTGAGAGAAGCGGGTGTAGTCAGCCCCAGGCAGTCCGGGAAGGGTCGCTGGAGGGAAGCAGGGGGTGAGCAGACTGGATCCGAGACAACCAGGACACCCAGGCAGGTGGGACACGAGCAGGACAGAGCGAGCAGTGGGGCCCGCGGCCAGCACGGGACCCTGGGCAACACCGCCTGTACTGGACCGGACCCTCGGGCAATGCTGGGCACTGCCTTAAACACCCCCCGGTGGGCGCTCAGCGGCCAGCCTGGCTCCGGGCAGAGCTTTGCAGGGTGTCGGTAGGTTGAGCTGCTGGTATCCAGGGTGGCTGGCTCTGCCAAGGCGGGTAAATGTACCAGCTTTGTGTTGGAGACTCTCCCGGGGTTCCTCAGGGAGACCAGAATGTCCCCCAGGTGGATGCAGACAGCCCTGCCAAGGCTAAAGGCGGTGTCCGCCCTTTAGTTTAGTCACTGGGCTCGGGGAGGCTCCTGCAAAACTTACCCTTGGCAAGCACCTCAGCTGTGGAAATAGTTTCGTTAGTGTGAAGTGGTTAATTGCCCCTTGTGCAACTTGAAAGGGTTTCGAAGAAGCCTTGTCCAAGGTGCCAAATTGCCCCATTAACACCTCTCGCGCCTCAGCTGACAGGCTAATTACAAGTGATTATTGCAGCGGTCAATGTAAAAACAAAGAGCGAATTAGAGATGGAACAATCTTACACCCGCCATTCCCTCGCGGCTCCTCTTTGGGTGACACCGGCCGGCGGGCTGCAGGTCTTTATTGTAGTTAGTATATTCTCTGTATTTTATTCGATTCCCACCCCTCCCTCGGGGCCGCACTTTCAGTGGCACGGGGCAGCAGAGGCCCCTCGGGGCCGTTCATCGCTCTCTCACACCCCCAGGGCCGCCCCAGTGCGCTCTCGGTGCAGCTCTTTTAGGTACCAGGCGAAGGAAACCCCTCGGCCCAGGTATTTTATTCCATTTATTTTATTCTCTATATTCTGTTTACATCTGGCAGGTCCTGCCCTGCAGCTCTTTCAGTGACACGGAGCGGCGAAGACCCCCAGGTGGGGTTCTTGTATTGTATTTTATTCTGTGTATTTTTTTCCATTCACACCTTCTGTCCCTCGCTGCCGCCCTTTTGTCGCCGTCCCGTGATGCGGCTTTTTGGGGAACACTGAAAAATTGTCCGGCCTGCCTGGTGCCGCCCCGCCGGTCCCTCGGTGCGGCTCTTCTTGATACTGGGCGGGGGGACCCTCTTGGTGCAGCTTTTTATTCTCCTTTTTTTTTTTTTTTTTTTTTTTTTTTTTTTTTTTTTTTTTTTTTTTTTTTTTTATTCTCTATAGTTAATGCTGTTCCCACCTCGCCCTCCCCTCGGTGCAGCCCTTTGACGACGCCCGACAGCGGGTCCCTCGGGGCAGCTCTTTCGATGACTCGGGGCGGCTCCTTTAGTGTATTTTATTCTCTTCTCTGTGTTTGATTCCATTCACGCCTCCCTCGCCACACCCCAGGCGATCATTCCACGGCCGCCACTCCTCGCTCGTCCCTCGAGGCAGCTCTTTTAGATACGGGGCGGCGGTGCGGCTTTTTTGTTTTACTTTGGTTTATTCTCTGTATTTTATTCTGTTCCGACCTCGCTTCCCCTCTCTGGTGACACCCGACAGGGCCCGTCCCGCGGGCCCCCCCAGTGCTAATCTGTCTTGCAATTCACTTCAGTCTCCAGTTTGTGTTCCCACCCCACCCGTCCCGGGCGGCTCTTCAGGTCCACGGGCGGGGGGGACCCTCGGGGCGGCTCCCCCGGGGCCCCGCCTGCCGCCGCCTCTGCCCGGGGCCCTCCCTGCTTCGTGCCGGGGATCGGGCAGCGCCGGCGGCCCCGGCCCCTTCTGCTCGCCCTCGCCCAAGATTCCCCGCCCGCCGCCGCCCGGCTCTGCTGCCCTCGGGCCCGGCACGACCCGGCGGGGCCGCTGCCGGGGCCACAGCGCGGCTGCTCCGCGACTTCCCCGGGGCCGGGCTGAGCGACAAAGCAGCTCAGGGATGACCCAGTGGGTAATTAGCCTAATAAATTGCTGCTAATTAGGGGGCAGGAGAAGTGAGGCCCCAGGGCTTCCCGCCCCCCACATGGCTGGGAAAGCCGGGCCAGGAGCTCCACAACGCTGTATTTGTCTCTTTTCAGCTAGATCTGGCATTTCGTTGATCGATTCTCGACATTTTATGCCTGTTTATTGGTATTTTATTGGTTGTCTTCGAGATCGGGATCAACATCTGGATCCTTCCAGCCATGGTGCTTTCCAAGGAGAGCAGGACACAGGCAGAGCCGGGAGAAGCAGCCTGCGATCACCCAGTGCCACCTGGGAGAGATGTTGGAGAGCAAAGCCTCCCTTCAGGTTGGAAGGAAACTCTGCATTTAGTGAGCTACCTGAAGAATGTGTGCCCACAGCTCTGTAGTAAAGAAAATATATGAATAAACAAGTCAAATAAAATGTAGAAATCTATAGAATTTCTAATAAACTGTCTAAAGAAACAAGCAAAAATTAATAAATGTCTAAAGAAACAAGTAAATATATAAAAATAAAATTATATCAATCTATAAAACCAATAAAATTGTAATAAGTAGTAGTAGTTAAATTTACTCATCAAATTAGTAGTAATAGTAGTTTACTCATTAAATTGTAGTGCATGTTATATTCTTGTATATATATATGTTATTATAATCACTGTTCTGTTAAAGTCAGGAGACTATAAGTTGTAAAATGGTTCATTAATCCATCAGCATTGTAAGCTGATAAGCACGCAGCTTGCAGCTCTTAAGTTAGAAAGACAAGTTATTGTGCTTTGTGAAATAAGTATTTCTGTATTTACTTTTCTAAACAGCTCATTGTCCCATAGCCCGCATAAAGTAACGAAGGGAAGGACAAGAATCAAAGGTCAAGAATGAAGAATGATACAGAGTATCCAAGATGGACATATGCAGCAGAGGCCTCAAGGACTAAAGGCTGATTAAAATCATGGAAAGGAAAGCACCTGGCAACTGAAATGGGGCCTGTAGGAAAACCAACCAGAACCAGACCTGCAAAGCTGGGATCCAATAGGGGGACAGAAAGTGACAATGGGAGGGAAACTGATAAGGGAATAAAAATTACTGTTTTTGCCTACTGCGCTTGTGTGCCGTGAGTGGAGCAGGGACTCCCCGGCCGCCCAGCATGCTGTTTTGCTTATTTGCATTTTCTATAAATCTTCAATAAATTTTTATTACTATATTTCAACTCAGTTTCATTTTACTTATAACAAAATGAATAATAAATAATATATAAAAGGGTGCAGTCCCTTACAGAACTGCACCGACATGGGTCCCTTACCGGGGTCACAAGTGCTACTTGGGACAACTTGCTCCAGCGTGCTTGTTTCTCTCTCCATGGGCCACAGGTCTCCAGCAAGACTCTGTTCCATCTTAGGCCTCCCACGAGGTGACAGCCTCCTTTATGCATCCACCAGTTCCTCCATAAGCTGCAGGGGAGTCTCTGCACCCCGATAGTCTTCCACAGGTGGCAGGGGGCTCAGCTATCAGTCTTTCCCCTGCTGGAGGGGGAGAGGGAGGCCCCCCAGGCCTCTCCTCCCGCCTCCTTCTTCTCTGACCTTGGAGTCTGCTTGTTATCCCATGTTCTCCTCTGCTCTTCTATGGGCTGGAATTTCTTCTGTGCAACAAACCTTCTCTTCCTCTGTTCTTAAATATGTTATCACAGAAGCGAACCTTCATCGGCTCAGCCTTGGCCAGGAGTTCCAAATTCACCTGGAGCTGACTATCACTGGCTTTTCATAGGACAGTGAAAGCTTCTAGTACCTTCTGACAGAAACCAGTCTGTAGCCCCCTCCGGCTACTAAAACCCAGAGGCCACTGTGACACTGCGGGGCTCCTGGAACTGAGGGCACATGGGAACCCTTTGGACCTGCCCTGCCCTGGGGTGTTTCAGGGATCCAGAACTGGCTGGATGCTGCACACAGAGAATTGTGGTCAAGGGCTCCTTGTCCCTGGGGAGACCAGTGAGCAGTGGGGCCCCTCAGGGGTCAGTGCTTGGGTTGATCCTGTCCAACAGCTTTGTGGGAACAGGGAGAGTGGGATCAAGGCACCCCCAGCACGGTCAGGGAAGGCCCCAAGCCTGGTGGTGCAGTCACAGGCTGCAGGGAAGGGGTGGATCCAGAGGGACCATGGGAACATCATGAGGGTCATCAAAGGCAAGTGCAAGGTCCTACAGCCCAGTCAAGGCAATCCCAGACACGCCGACAGGTTGGGTGGTGAAGGGATTGAGCAGCCCGGGAGAAGGACTTGGAGGTGAAGGTTGATGCCAAACCCCCCTTGAGCCGGCAGTTGGGGCTCCTAGACTGGAAAGCCACTGGGATCCTGCGCTGCATCCAAAGTGAGCAGGCTGAAGGAGAGAATTCCAAAGGAATCGTTTATGGAAGTAGATCTGGTGACTCTGAATAAGTAACTGAGAACTGGCCACACAATCTGAAGCCCAAAATTAAGAGTTGTCCTTTTATTATTGCTAATTTTACATAAGGGCTTTGTGCAACAACTGTGGTAAATATTTCTTGCTTCTCCCTGGGTCCTTAAAATATAAGATTAAATCAAACCCTAAACTTGCATTGTATTAGATGTGGAGCTAATCAAAGCCTGGAAGAGATTAGACGGGTGAGATATTATAGTGGTTCAACAAATAAACCTGTATTTGTAAGAATTCACTCAGACCTAGTATAGAGCATGTATTTTGAGGTCCTACAACGACATCTTGTGACTTTGTGAGGTAACGCAAAATCAAGCGCGTAGAGCCCAGCCAAGGCGCTGGGATTTCTGCCCGGTGCTGTGAGGGTGAGAGAACGTGCCTCCAGTGGAGTGCTGGTAAAAAGAGGGAGTAGCTGGGATTCTCTTAGAGGGTGGCTCGGCTGCGGCCTAGTTGGCTCAAGTGTGGAGGTGGTGCTGGCTAGAGCTGGCGTCCGAGCCCGGTGAGTAGAGCTGGCGTCCGAGCCCGGTGGGTAGAGCTGGTGTCTGAGTCAGGTGGGTAGAGCGAGTTTCTGAGGAAGGCAGGTAGACCTGCGGTCCAAGCTCAGCGGGTAGACCTGCTGTCCCAGCCCAGTAGGTAGACCTGGTGCCTGAGCCCATTGGTTAGACTTAGCTCGAGGCCAGTGGGTAGACCTGCCATCTGCGCTCAGTGGGTAGACCTTGCATCCCAACCCAGCGGGTAGACCTGGTTTCCCACCACAGTGGGTAGACCTGGTGTCCCAGCTCAGCGGGTAGACCCGCTGTCCCAGCCCAGTGGATAGACCTGATGTCTCAGTTTTGCGGGTAGACCTGGTTTCCCAGTCCAGTGGGTAGACCTGGTGTCCCAGTCCAGGGGGTAGACTTGGTGCCTGAAGCCAGCGGGTAGACCTGGTGTCTCCATGCAGTGGGTATACCTGGTGTCCAAAGAATGCAGGCACAGCTGCTGTCCATGCTGGGCAGGGAAGGTACAGTTTTCAAAGGCTTAGCGAAGGCCCAGGGCGTTTGCCGAGGCCCTGGGATTTCTGCCCGGTTTTGTGAGGGAGAAAGAACGTGCTTCCTGTGCAGTGCGAGTAAAGAGGAGGAGTAGCTGGGACTCTCTGGACAGTGGCCCAGCTGTGGCCGAGGATGATGAGCGGCAGAGGTGCCGCGGTGCGGACTGGGTGTGGCAGCTTAGAGGCAGGAGCTGCTAGCAAGAGTTTAGGGAAGGCCCAGGGCGTTTGCTGAGGCGCAGGGATTTCTGCCTGGTGCTGTGAGGGCAAAACAAAGTGCCTCCAGTGCAGTGCCGGTAAAGAGGTGGAGTAGCTGGGACTCTCCGGATTAACTTGGTGTGAGTAACTATGACTCTCTTAAGATGAGGGTGTAGTTGCAATCTGGGCTCAGCTGCAGAGGCCACACCTCCTTGTGGTCCCGCAGGATACCCCTAGGGGTAACCGAGTCGACCGTCTACCCCAGTTTGGAGAAGCAGTTAGAACCTCTCTCTCCCTATCGCTCCGCCTCGCCAACCAGCGATAGTATAACGCTTGGTGACACAAACTTGTGGTAACAGTTGTCTCTGGACCTCCTCCAGAGCCTATGGGACAAATGTTGCATTCCACACAGAGCTGAGCCTACCTGCTGAGCTCAGAAGTCTCCCTGGGCCGGAGTGGCAGCAACGCCCAGCCAGAGGCCCTCGGTCCCTCCCCCGTTCTGTGAGTGCCCCCCTTCAGCCATGCGGGAGAACGTGGGGATTCCCCTCGCACTTGCGCTGCTTCACTCAAGGGGTCTGATCTATTTGGGTCTGGGGGCTTTACTTCATCCTCTCCTCTTCAGTTTCTCCTTCAAATGTCCTCTACAGACAACCAGCCGATCACAGAACACCAATTAAAACAGTTTATACAAGAAACTCTCCAAGGACGAAGCTCCCGTTTATCAGTGAACTTGGCAGGCAAAGAACAAAACTTTTGCAGCTGGCTGGGCCAAACACAGATCAAAAAATATCAACAATCCCTGATACACCTGCCCTGATTTCTGTGTTGAAGTTGCTTCTTCAGCCCTTCTCTGGAGCTGCAGGGGCAGTGCCTGTGTGCAGAGCTGGAGGGAAGAGACTCCCAGCACAGCAGCACAGCCAGGGACAAGGGCACTTGTTCTTTCCACATCTGGGCTTTGGGAAAGGATGGGGAAGGTTGGGAAAGGTGTTAACAGGGTGGTTTTGCCTGAGGTGTTAAACATGGGAGCGGGTCTATCTTCACAAT
>NW_020957203.1:20553-26016 GCF_003031625.1 Empidonax traillii | reverse complement strand
AGACCGAGGGGAAGGGGTTTCTTTCCTGGAGGGCAGGGCTGTCGTTCGCTTGCAGGAGCCCCGCGCTGGAATTGTCAGTCCCACTGCCAAATTGGAATCTGGACAAAGATTCCTGCCAGACAAAAGGTGGCAGGACAGAAAGCTCTTGCTGCCCATGGAGTGCCCAGGGTGGCCCACCAACTGCACCTGGAACCCGAAGGTTCCAGGTTTTCTTTCCTGGGGGAAAGGCTGTGACTTCCCAAACAGCCCCATGGCAGATGGGGGGGGCTGCACTGTGGGGGTGTGGGGCGTTGGTTCTTTGGTTTCCAGGAGCTATTCCAGAATGGAGAGGATGGGCCGGGACATCCTAAAGGGGCACATGGGTGGGGCTGCATTCTGACCTTGTGGGGTGTTGGTTCTTTGGTTGCCAAGGGCTATTCCCGAATGGAGAGGGTGGGCTGTGACATCACAAAAGGGCCTCAAGCACATGGATTGGTTTAGTGGGTTGACCCTGGCTGGATTTCAATCACCCACTTAAAGCTGCCACCTCCCCCTCCCTCTGCAACTCCACAGAGGAGAGGAAAAAAACAGCTGAGGATTCCTGAGCAGAGATAAGGATGGGGAGAAAGTCACTTACTAATGGGCAAAACAGACTCGAAGTAGTGATAGTACTTAAATTTATTACTAACAGGATAAAAGCCAAAGAGTGAGAAATAAGAGTCTGAAAAACACCTTCCCTCCACCCCTCTGTGCTTCTCATCTCTCCCTCCTCCCCCCTAGCAGTGCAGGGGGACAGGGAAGGGGGTTGCAGTCAGGTGTTGTTTGAGTCCATCCCTCGGGCAGCAGCTCTTCCCATTTTGCTGTCCTGTGGGTTACTCTTTCATGGGCTTCTACTGAAGCCTCTGCTCTCTCTCAGTAAAGCATTCTGTTACACACCACATTGGTGTCTCTTAGTCCATGCAGACTACTTATTTATTATATTAATAATATTACAACAGTTCTTTCCACATCTTGGCTTTAGGAAAGGATGGGGAAGGTTGGGAAAGGTGTTAACAGGGTGGTTTTGCCTGAGGTGTTAAACATGGGAGCGGGTCTATCTTCACAATTCCCAAGAGAAGAGATGGAAGAAAGCTGCCCTGCAGGTTGGATTTGAAGGAAGAGGAAAAGAGACTGAGGGGAAGGGGTTTCTTTCTTGAAGGGCAGGGCTGTCGTTCACTTGCAGGAGCCCCGCACTGGAATTGTCAGTCCCACTGCCAAATTGGAATCTGGACAAAGATTCCTGCCAGACAAAAGGTGCCAGGACAGAAAACTCTTGCTGCCCATGGAGTGCCCAGGGTGCTCCACACACTGCACCTGAAACCCGAAGGTTCCAGGCTTTCTTTCCTGGGGGAAAGGCCGTGATATCACAAAGTGCCCCCTGGCAGATGGGTGGGACTGCATTTCGGGGTTTTGGGGTGTTGGCTTTTTGGTTTCCAGGGGCTGTTTTGGAATGGAGAGGATGGGCTGTGACATCACAAAGGAGCCTTCGGCACACGGATGGAGTTGAACTGTCACATGGTGAGGGCTTGTTCTTTTGGTATCCACAGGCTGTTCCAGAATGGACAGGATAGGCCATGACATAACAAAAGGGCTCAAAGCACATGGGTGGGTCTGACTGTGCTGGTGTGGGGTGTTGGTTCTTTGCTTGCCAGGGCCTATTCTGGAATGGAGAGGATAGGTCATGACAAGTAGTGCCTGTCAGAACTGCAAAGATGGACCCACAAGGATCTTACTGGGGGAGATTCTCTGCTCTGCCCTGCACACCCCAGTGCTGGGTTCAAAACTCAGCCTCTCTGCTTCCCTCTCCTAAGGGACTTGTTCTTAGACATCCCCTTCCCTACGCTCATTTCAAAAGCTCTCCTGGTGATTCCCAATCCTGTACCCGGCTCTCATCCCCTCTCTGGCTCAGAGCCCTCCACTTATCTTGCTGAGAGCTGGACCTGTCCATCCACCTTCCAAAAGCACATCCCTTGGGCTGGCTCAGGGGTTCCTGCAGTCCCTGGGTTCTTCTCTTCCTCAGCTCCAAGAAAGGAAACCAAAACCAATGCATGACTTTAGCAGCACATCAACCAAACCCCAACCATTCCCACACTCACCATCTCAGTCCAGTTGTGGTGTTTTGTTGTTTGGTTAACATATCCTTGAGTGTTTGATGAGCACGCTCTAGCACTGCTTGACCAGTGGGGGAGTGGGGGATCCCTGTGACATGGGAGATGCCCCATATGTTGAAAAACTCTTTTAAAGAGTGAGAAGTGTATGCTGGTCCGATATCTGTTTTTATCGTTTTGGGGATGCCAAGGACTGATACTGCAGATAGAAGGTGTTTGTTGACAGCTTGGGGCTTCTCTCCTGCATGTGCTGCTGCTGCAATGGCACCAGATCACGTGTCAATGGACATATGGATGTATTTTAATTTTCCAAATGGTGAATAATGCGTTATGCCTGACTGCCAGATGTCAAGTGGGTTAATTCCACGAGGGTTTACCCTCTCAGATGGTAGAGGAGTGAGTCTCTGGCAGTCAGGGCACACAGAAATAATTGCTCTGGCTTGAGATAGTGTAAGGTGGAATGTTTTTTTGAGGGATTTTGCATTTTCGTGAAAAAAGCTGTGGGGCAGCTTTGCTTTTTAGAAATTGATTGGAACTACTGCAGTTTGGGCAAGGTGCCCTGTATCAGCTATTTGATCTGCCTCATGATTTCCTGCTGGGATAGGCACTGGGAGAGAAGTGTGAAATAGTTGAAATGCAGGTATGACTGCAGAGAGCTCTGCTATCTGGGGGGAACCTCTTACCTTGTGTGTGTCATATACCCATTTTCCTGCTCTGAGCCAGGTAACTGCTGTGTTAGACCTTCTGCCAGAACCATCTGTGAGCACAGTTCTAGCACTTGTTAGTGGAACAGGAGAATAGTTGTGTGTTAGCTCTGGCTGAGTAAGGGCCAGCAGCTGCAAAAAAGGAATACAGGGAAGGTGAACTGAAAATTGATCCCTGTAATCAGCAATGGCCAACTGAAAATCAGAGCTATAAATCTGCAATTGAGTTAGTTGAACAGTAGACAGAGGAACATGGATAACATCTGGATCTCTCCCCAAGTGCTCCCAAAGCCGCAATCTGCTTTTGTGGCAGACTTTGGAGAGCATCTCAGGATATGTGGGAATGCGTTTAGAAAACTGAAAGCTTAAAAAACCCATTCCCATAACAGAAAGTCTTTGCCTTTTACATCTAATTCTCCTATTACAGCATAAAAACACACACATTTCTTTTACTCTGACATGAACTCAGTCTTTGATTTATTTCCTTTAATACTGCCATGGCTGCCGGTGTTAAGTGTCGAGGGCAGGTTAAGTCTGGCTCCCCTTTCAGGAGCTGAAAGAGCAGTTTCGGGGGTCTGTTGTTATACCTAACAGAGGCCTAACCCAACTAATTAAGCCCAGTAGTGACTGCAGATTATTTAAGGTGTGGATGTCAGTGGGTAAAGTAACAGTCTGGGGCTGAATAGTGCTGTTCTTAATTTGAAATCCAAGGTATTTCCATGGAACTATCACTTGTTCTTTCCCCAGTGCAATTTCAGACCATGTGTCAAGAGTGCAGTTTTCACAGACAAATGGACTTGCATGAGTTGTCCCTCGGATTGCGCTGCCAGCAAGAGATCATCCATAGAGTGAGATACGATGGTATCTGGACACTGTCGAGGGATTGGTGATAATACGTCTGCAACGACTGTTTGGCAAATGGAGGGGCTGTTCCTCCTTCCTTGTGAGAGAAATGTCCAGTGATAGTGCTGAGATGGTTCTGCTGCGTTGATGGAAGGCACTGTAAATGTGAACCTACGAGAGTCTTTAGGGATTAATGCAATGTTAAAGAAATGATCTTTTCCATCAATAAGAACAATAAGCCACTTTGAAGGTATCATTGTTGGTGATGGAAGCCCTGGCTGGAGAGCCCCCATTGGCTCTATTATTTTATTGAGTTCTCTTAAATCCTGTAACAGTCTCCACTTTCCACTGGACTTTGGTAGAGTGAAAATGGGGAAATTCCAGGGACTATCAGTTGGCACGATACATCCCTTTGCTCCTTGTTCATGTACTAGTAGGTTGATTTGCTGCATTTCCTCTCCCTTTAGGGGCCACTGGGATACCCAGATTGGGTGGTCCAAGAGCCATGTGAGGGCAGGAGACTGAGGTTCACCAATGGCCTTTAAACTAAATTTGAGGTAGTTAGTTGGACTCTCCATTGTCCTATCATATCTCTGTCCCAGAGGGTCATTGGAATATTAAGGACATAGGGCTTTGCTGAGGCAGTTTTACCTTCTGGTCCTTCAATCAGTAAAGTGGAGACACTTTGGAGCGGTGTCTGGGCTCCTCCTACCCCTTTGATGTCGATGCAGGGCTCCGTAGTGCTCCATTCCTTCGGCCAGTCGCTCTCTGCAAAGATTGTGATGTCTGCTCCTGTGTCTGTAAGACCTTTAACTCGAGCACATTGGATAGTGTTGGGAAAAAATACTGTGCAGGTTAGCATTGGCACTGCCTGCAGCACCCAGGGCATAGGAGAGAAGGCAGAGAGATGAGAGGCAGCCTGGGCTGGGAGGGGACTGAGCTCTCACTGCAGGAGAAACCTTCCCAGGATTTGGATGAAGAATTCTCTGGTTGTAGGACACATAAACTTCCCTTCCTGCAGGGATCTGCTAAAGCTGCCACATCCCACAGCTTGTAGGATCTTTCAGAAGGCCTCTCCCAGTGCCTGCAGGGCAGAAGCCCCTATGGCAGAGCAGGGCAGGAGCCGCAGGCAGCAAGGGCAGGCAGGAGAAGGGAGCAGGAGGTGAAAAGGATCCTGGGCTGGGAGGACAGGGCAGAGCTGCTCAGGGCAGGAACCTTGGCAGCCCTTTGGCACGGCAAGGCTGTGGCTGCAGAGCAGTGCAGGTGAGTTGCTGCCAGTGGCTCTTGCAGATTGCAAATGGCAGCCCTGGCAGGAGCTGTCAGGATGGCTGTGCTGGATTTGCTGGGGGGCAGCAGGAGAAGCTGCTGCAGAGCAGGACTTGCTGCTGCCCCATCAGGGGCCCAGGGCCAGAAGGTTCCCTGTGCCAGGGCTGGCTGTGGGGTGGCAAGGTGGGGGTGCAGCCAGGGGTGCCCAGGGCTGTGGAGCAGAGCAGGGTCCTGCCCCCCAGGGCTGTGTGTGCTGGGGCAGGGACTCTGCTGCCTGCCAGGGGCAGCTCTCAGCCCGCCCAAGGAGCTGCCACGGCCCTGCAGGGAGAAGGGCTGGGGGAAGGAGGGAGCCCTCCTGGCAGGCCAGGGCTGGGCAGGGCCCTTCAGCTGCAGGCTCAGGGCTCCTCCCAGCTTCAGCTGCACCTGCTGCCATTTGCAGGGGCCCTGCTCAGGAAGCACATCCACTGCCAACCCCTGCCCCTTGCCAGCCAGCGCAGGGGGTCTGGGATCTGCTCTGCAGCCCC
>NW_020957203.1:15568-19978 GCF_003031625.1 Empidonax traillii | reverse complement strand
GCAGGGAGAGGCAGCTGCTGCCACAAGTGCTGCCCAGGGGGATGTGGCCCCTCCCTGCCTGTGTGTGTGGCACAGAGCCCTTCCCTGAGCAGCTCCTGCCTGGGCTCCTTTGCCAGCCCAAGCAGAGCCTCTGCCCTCAGGCCCACGGGGGCTGGGCTGGGCATTGCCCTGCAGCAGCCAGAGCCCAGGAAAGGACAAGGCCCTCATTTCCAGCTGGCTCTGCCTGTCCCTCCTCCCTTGGCAGCAGCACTGGGGCATTTCCCTGCCATCCCCTGCTGCCTGGGCTCTCCTTGTCCTCACCCTTGGCTTTTCTTAGCCAGTGTGGAGTTTGGAGGGGGCAGATTCCTGTGCAGACATAGATATCTACGCAGCTTTTTTCACTCATACAGCTTTTTTTCCAGTCATTCAAAAGGTGGCCACCTCAATCATTCCCCTTTCATGCATAGCTGGGATTTTTATTATAATTTTGCATTTCAACCACACATCTCAGATCCCAAGCACCACTGGCTGTGTGCTTCTCAGTGTGCCATCCGTGGTAGTCATGTTCACCAACTCCACCTGTCCTGAAGAGGAATCAATACAAGGAACAAAAAAGTTTAACAAACCTAAAAGAGATCCATTTTTGATCCAGCATGCATATTCTCCTCCCCCCCTTTCCCTCCCTTTTTTTGTATTTGAAAATATGTTTGGTATGTAAAATGCTTTCTTGACAATAACTTGCTCCATGAGTGAGCTAGCCCTGCTTTAGAATACCAAAAGCTATGCAGCATAACAGAAATAATGTCAGGTGAACTAAAAGAAGACAAGAAAACCATGTGTGTACATTTCAAATTCCCAACTGAAATTTACCTTAACCTACTGCCAGGAAGGGGGAAAGGAGAGAAGGAAAGTGTAATCTGCAATTACAAAATCACAGGAAAGAAGGAAAGTGTAATCTGCAATTACAAAATCACAGGAACCAAGTAACCAGGACCAATCATAGATCTCTTAAACTTCTAACTATTCCTTAGTAAGTTCCACTTCTGTGTGACAAACTTAGTGAACTAGCACTACCAGTCATGCATATGAAAGTTCTCTTCAAAGCTCCCTTTTTTTTTTTTTTTTTTTTTTTTAGCAGCTGCAGTTACAGCAGCTTTGTCACGCTGTGCCCTGCAACTCTGGGACCTCCTCGGGACCCCCCTCACCGCTCCGGGTGACCCTCCTCCAGCGTGGAGGCAGGGAGGTGTCCCCAGCCGCCGTTTGTGGTGGAGAGAACGTGGAGGGGGATCATGGAGGCTTTGGTGCTCTGGGACCCCCCCTCATTGGGGGCGGCGGGGCCCCGGAACGGTCCTGTCAGGCAACAGCATGCCCCGCTCTGGCCCAGAGCCCAAAGTGCCCCAGCTCCGCGGCCGCCGCGCAGCTCCATCAACAGCGGCTCTACCCTTGCTGTGCTCTGTGCCGGCCCTCCGTGCCGGTGCTGTGTCCGTGCTCTCTAGATGCCGGCACCCCCGATGTCTGGAATGCAGTAAGCCTCTCAGCTTCTGTCCATATGCTTCTTTCAGTCGCTTGCGCTGTTAACAAAAAGCTTACAAACCGTTGCTATTAATAGTTCAGTCAGTTTCAAGTAGTTATAGCGGCAGAAGCATATAGAGCAGTCACAGAATTTTACAGAGGGGTCTGCTTGGGGGAAAAAAAAGACAGCTCAGCCACAGGAGGTCTGGCCATTGTTCCACAGCAGGTCTCGAAGCTGCAGCCCTGGGAGTCAAAGTCCCAGGCTTTACCAACTGAGCCAGTGAGACTACTTTCAGATAAGCCCTCCTCTTTTCAAGCTAACCAGGTTTCCTTCAAGTCTTACAGCAGCTTTGTTTCCCAGTCTTAGAGTAAAATCTTTACCCCGTGTCTTCTATGTGTGAGTGACAGTTGTGAGAAAACCATAACTTGCAAAGCAAACATACTTTTGCCTCTCGTTTAAGTTCATTAACATTGTTAAAAGTTCAAAAAATGTTGTGGGCAGGCTCTACGGAATTCCACAGTTGCCGTGCTTTGCAGAACATGCAGGGGGGGAAAGGGGGGGGGAGGAGGGAGGAGGCTCTGGGCCTCTGCCTTCCCATGTCTTCTAGCAGCGCTCCATCTTGCCTCGCCCCCCCGTCTTCGGCACATCTCCGGCACACACTGCGGGGGGAAGGGGGGGGACGAACTGAGTGGCTCTGGTCCCAGCCCCGGCTCCAGCAGAGCAGAGCCAGGCCGCCCCACCCCGAGAGTCCTTGTCGCGCAGCATTGTTAGTCCCTGCTGCTGCTTCGCTCTGCACCCCCGCCCTGTGCTGCCGCAAACCCCACTCTGAACTGCCATTTCTTTGAACTTCACGTCGTGAGCAGCCATCACCATCATCATCACACTGTCTAAGCAGCGCATTTGAAGCACCAACCATGCACTTCCCTCAGGACTCAGGTCCCATCACGCCCCAAAGTCCCCGATGGCTCACCTGCCACAGGTGTCAAGAAATTTTGGATCCGGATCCATTTTTTGCAGAATTTCCACTGCTTTATGCTACACCGGGCTCCGTCCTCACCGCTTATCGCCTGCGGCCTCAATTCCTCTCAATTCCTCAGGGAATTATCTCTGATCCCTCAATGGGGATCAAGTCCAATTTGACTCCATATCAGGGTGGGAGTCTCGTCGATATTAATCGTGGTCCCTCGTGGTCCATAACGCTCGGAGGTCACCATTTGTTGTATTAAATACGAGGACGGCCATGTAAATAAAACTGGGCACTTAGATGATGATGGCCTAAATTCAGCTTTATTCTTCATCCAGAATATTATATTGTCTTCACACAGCTGCACACACACACTGTCTCTAGAATCTTACATACCAACCCTATTGTTAGCTCTACTATCTATATTTACCACTAGCCTTCACCTATGATTGGATGTTCACCTCTTATTTACATTCTTTCTCCCATGGTCAGGACTGGCACCTTTTGCCAAGATCTCTATGGCCCCTGCTTTTCTATCAGGGGAAAGGCCTTAGGGTGTCTAGATTAAAATCCTCTTCCTCTACATCCCTCAAAAGGGGCATGGCGGACCCACCGCCTACCCTGACAGGTCCAGTCTCGTGGATCTGTTTTCTGTCCTGTCTCGCCTTCTATCAGTCTCTTCACAGCTGCCAAGAACCGTCTGTTTTCACCAAAATTCTTGCCTATAGAGGATCTTCACAAGAAACGGCAACTCTGCACTTTCCCCGGAGACCTTCCAAGCTCACTAAACTCCACGAGTTCTGTGGTAGCACTGTCCTTTTCAAGAGCTTGTCTAAAATACAGCAATTCTATGGTTGACAATTTCTAATAGAGTTCTTCATTTCACAGCTACCCCCAAGGTGGTCCCAGTTGCTCCCAGGCCCCCCAGGATGGTTCCCTTCCCTCGCAGGGACTCCCAGTCTGAGTCCAGGATGGCCCCAGGCACTGTCAGTCCCTGCCTGGACGATGCCATTTGCCCCTGCATGGTCCCAGTTGCTGCCAGTATGATCCCAGTATGTGTCCAGTCACCCCCAATGATCCCAGGAACTTCCAGACACTTCTAGTACGAAGCCACTTTGATCCCACTCATCCCCAGTATGGCTCCAGTCCCTGTCACATGGTATTGCTCTTAATGGTATTGCTGTCAATCCCAGGATGATCCCTGTCAGTCCCACTGGGATCCCAGTATGAGCTCAGCAGGGACTCAGCTGCTCCCACTATGATCCCAGTTGCTCACAGTGTGGTTTCAGTTGCTCCCAGGATGATCCCAGTCACTTCCAGTACAATATCACTCTATCCTAGGAGGATCTAAGTTACCCCCTGCATGGGCCCAGTTGCTCCCAGTCACCCCACTCTAGTTCCAGTCCCTCCCAGTATGATCCCTGTCACTGCCAGTCTCTCCCAGTATATCCCAGTTGACCTCAGTATGCTCCTAGTCACACCAGTTATGCTCCCTGTCAGTCCCAGTGCGGTCCCAGTTGCTCCCAGTACGATCCCAGTTGCCCCCAGCGGGGTGGTTCCAGGATGGATCAGGAATGGGGAGCCCCGTGTGTCCCCCCCGGGTCACTCCTTTCTTGGGGGGGCTTTGGTGGAGCACCTGCACCCCAACACGGCACCCAGCGCTCCCCAAAAGGTACTGGGACCCTCCTAAACCACCCCCGAGCCCCACAAGGACTCCCCAAGCCGCTCTGACCCCATCCAGACCCCCCAAACCCAAATGTGGGGAGACCTTTGTGGGCACTGGTGGTGCCGGAGCCCCCCCGGCTGCGGGGGCAGCTCCTCCGTGTGCGGGCAGAGCCGCAGCCCCAGCGCTCCCCACCCCGAGCCCACCCGCGCCCCCCCCTCGCCCCCAGCGCCCCCCGGGACGGCAATTTGGGCAGGGGGGAGGGGAAGGGGGGGGCCCGAGGGGGGCGCT
>NW_020957203.1:10621-14926 GCF_003031625.1 Empidonax traillii | reverse complement strand
GGTTTTGGGGTCCCCCGTGAGAGCCGGGGGGGAACCCCGGTAGCCGCGGAGTGGGGAGAGTGGAGAGGGGCGATCCTGGAGCTGGGGGACCCCCGGAATCCGGGAGTGGGGGGGGAGCACAGAGGGAGCGCCGGGCCCCTTAAACGGGGGTCGCGCAGAGGGGGAACCCCTTGGAGTCTGGAGAGGAGGGGGGGCCTTGAGACGGGGTGGGAGCCGAGACCCGCAAGAGCTTTGAGAGGGTGGGAGGCGAGAGAGGAGGGACCCCGGCTCCGGGAGGCAGAGTCGGGAGAAGGGACCCCTGAGACCCCCCTGGCAACACTAAACGGGACCCCGGAGAGTGGGGACCCTCAGGACCCCCAGGACCCCCGGCAGCCCGGAAAAGGGGGACCCCCAGAACCCCAAAATGGGGAGTCCATAGCGGGGAGACCCCTGGGATTCCCGGGACCCCCGGCAGCCCAGAGAGGGGGGGCCCCAATCCACGCAGGCCCCTCAGCAGCCCCAACAGGGTGGCATTGGCTGTGCTGGACACGGGAGAAGCTTCTGGCAGCTGATCACAGAACCCACCCTGGAGCCCCCCCGGTACCAAAACCTGGCCACAGAAATCCTATACAGCCCCCAGACCCAAACTGGGAAAACTGGGAATGTGCCATTCCATAATTTTGGGACAACTGGGAGAATCCTGTGCCTCCAGACCCAAACTGGGAAAATTGGAAATGTTCCATGTCCCATTCCCTAATTTTGGGAAAACTGGGAGTGCTCTGAGTCTCATTCTTAATTTTGAGATAATCAGGAGAATCCTGTGCCTCCAGACCCAAACTGGGAAAATTAGGAATGCTCTGTGTCCTTAATTTTGGGAAAACTGGGAGAATCCTGTGCCCCCAGGAATCAAAGAAAGGGGGATCTGGAGGCTGGAAAACCGGGAATGGCCTGGCAAGGGGTCCCAGTGCCTGGGGAAAAAAAGGGGTGTAGGGGGATCCCGGTAATAATAGGGCAGAGCAGGAGGAAACAATGGGATGAGGCTCCAAAGCGCTGATTTCCAGCAGCAGGAAGGTGGGGAGAGGGCAGGGAAGTGTCCCAGGGAATGGGATCCTGGAGCAGATCTGCTGGTCAGGGCCAGAGTGGGAAATGGGAACAAGGAATTTGGGAATGCAGAGCAGCAGAAGGGGGGGTTACCCTGCCCATCCTGAGCTTCCCAGAGCCCAGTAACTCCCAGTATGAGCCCAGTTGCTCCCACTATATCCCACTTGCCCACAACATGGTCCCAATTGGCCCCAGTGTAGTGCCAGTAACTCCCAGTGTGAGTCCAGGATGATCCCAGTCTCCCTCAGCAGGGTGCCAGACACTGCCAGTTGCCCCCAGTGTAGACCCAGTCACTCCCAGTTGATCCCAGTTGCTGCCAGTGTGGTCCCACTCACCACCGATATGGTCACAGAGACTCCCAGTGTGGGCCCAGTTTCTCCCAGTATAATTCCAGCTGCTCCAACTGTGGTCCCAGTCAGCCCAGCATGGTTCCAGTATCTTCCAGTGGATGCCAGTTTACTCCCAGCATGGGCCATGAAGCTCCCAGTAACCCCCAGTGAGGTTCCATTCACACCCACTGTAATCCCAGTTGCTCCCAGTATGGTCCCAGTCACCTCCAGTATGATCCCAGTCACTTCCTGCCATTCCCAAAATGAACCCAGTATCCTTCCAGGTCCTTCCAGTCTCTCCCAGTATGATCCCAGTTCCCTCCAGTGTGGTTCCACTTGCTCCCAGTATGAAACCAGTCATTTCCATTATGAAGCCATTTGCTCACAGCATGGCTTACACTCAGCCCCAGTACAATACCAGTCACTCCCAGATGCTCCCAGTATTATTCCAGTCATTGGTTCCAGTCACTCCCAGTATATGCCAGTCTCCCCCAGCATGCTCCCAGTCACTCCCAGTTACTTCCAGCATGATCCCAGTTGCTGACAGCCACTCCCAGTCACCCTCAGTGTGGTCCCAGTCACTCCCAGTTTGACCCAGTCACCTCAAGCACTGTTTCAGTTGCTCCCAGTCTGTCCCAGTTTCCCCCAGCCTGCTCTTTGTCCCTGCCAGTGTGATCCCAGTCCCTCTCAGCATGATCCCAGTTGCCCCCAGCGTGGTCCCATTTGCTTCGTGTTCCTCCCAGTGTGCTCCCAGTTGCCCCTATCATAATCCCAGTCACTGCCAGTATGATCCCAGTCTCTCCCAGCAGGTTCCCAGTCACACCCAGTTGCCCCCAGTATAGACCCAGTCACTGCCTCTTGCTCCCAGTTGTCCCAGGCATGGTTCCAGTTGCTCCTCATTTGATCCCAGTCATTCCCAGTATGGTTACAGCCAGTCCCAGGATGGCCCAGGTGGCTGCAGGATGCACCCAGTCCTTCCCAGTTACTCCCAGTTGCTTCCAGCATGATCCCAGTTTCTCTGAGTTGCTCCCAGTAGCCCCAAGGTGTGGTCCCAGATGCCCAAGTTGTGGTTCCAGTGCCCCCAGCCTGCTCCTTGTCACTCCCAGTATGATCCCAGTCCCCCTCAGTGTGATCCCAGTCTCCCCCAGCTGCTCCCAGTGTGATCCCAGTATAACCCCAGCATGGTTCCAGTGTCTCCCTGTTGCTCCCACTCGGATCCCAGTTGCACCCAGGTGCTCCTAGTCTAGTCCCAAGCAGTCCCAGTATGACCCCAGTCTCTCCCAGTATAGTCCCAGTTGCCCCCAGTGTGATCCCAGTCACCCCCAGTATGGTTACAGACACTCCCAGCATGATCCCAGTGTGGCCCAGTCTCTCCCAGTCCGATCTCAGGATGATCCCAGTGTGGCCCAGTGGTTCTCAGTCCCATCTCAGGATGATCCCAGTGTGTCCCAGTGGCTCCCAGGATGATCCCAGTGTGTCCCAGTGGCTCCCAGGATGATCCCAAAGCTCCTGGAACCCCTGGAGGCCCCACCCAGGGGAGGTCCCTGCAGGTTCTGTGGCTGCAGAAGAGCCCCCAGGGGAGCCGAGTTCCCCCCAGAGCCCCCCCAGGCAGCCGAAGGTGGTGACAACTCTCCAGCCCGGGGTCCCGGGAGCACCGGGGGGTCTCCAGCCCGACCCCCCAGCAAGGGGCTCCCACAGCCCCTCCTACTGCCCCCAAAATCCCTCGGGATGGGGTGGGTTTGGGGGGAAGGGGGGGCCAAGGGTGGGTGCTGGTCCTGCAGGGAGGATGAGAAGGGATGGAGGAGGAGGAGGGGAAGGAAGAGGAGCCTCAGAGTGGGGAGAGCAGAGAGGAGCCAATCTGGAGCTGGGGGACCCCCGAACCCTGGAAGAGGGGCCTGGAGAGGGGGTACCCTTGGGACCCCTGAAACATTAAAGGGGGAGCCTGGAGAGGGGGAGCCCTTGGAGCCCCGGCAGTGCAGACGGGGGGAGCCTGGAGAAGGGGAAGCCTTGGCAGCCTGGGGAGGGGGGAGTGGGGAGAGTGGGGAGTCTCAGGACCCTAAAGAGCCCAGAGAGGGGAGAGCCTGGAAATGGGGGTGCCCAAGTACCCCCCTCAGCCTTGTGGGGGGGGAATCCAGAGAGGGGGAAGCCCTGGGGGCCCAGAACCCCTGAGAAGAGTCAGGGGAAAAGGGACCCCTGTGACCTTCCCAACCCCTGGTATCATTAAGTGGGGGGACCCTGGGGAGGGAGGTCCCCCAGAACCCTGAAGTTGGGAGATGGGGGAGCCTTGGATTCCTAGGACCCCCAGCAGCCTGGAGAGGGCAGGGACCCCATAGAGGGGAGACCCCAAATACACACGGGACTCCCAGCAAACCAAACCGGGGGGACCTGCAGAATCCCAAAGTGGAGAGACCAGAGAGGAGGAGCTCCTGTCTGGGTTTTTTTGGGCTGAATTGTGATGTGTGGGAGGTTTTATGGTCCCAGGATGCCCGGTGAGTTCTAGAGATGGACTTGGGCAAGAGGAACCCCCAAGCCAACGGGCTCAGCCCTTGTTTTCCCCCAGCAGGATTTGTCCTTCCCAAAGCTTGGGCGGATGGAGGAGGAGGCTGCAAGGAGGAAGCTGCCTCAGGCCCCCCAGGCAGGTGAGGGGGAAGTCAGTGCCCCTTTGGCCCTGTCTTGTGGTGTACATGGGGGCCAAATTTGGGGGGGGTGTCCTTGGCCTTCCCTCTGGGCCGGAGGCAAATCCCCTGCCTGTCCTTCTTCCTTCCTGCCCCAGGCCCCGAGCTGAGGACGGAGAGCACGGAGGACAAATCCCCCCGGCAGAGCCTGGTGGGAGAGGCCGTTTTGAAGGGCTCCCCGGCGCAGGAAGGCAGCGGGGAGGAAAAGGCCCGGAGATGCC
>NW_020957203.1:5209-10175 GCF_003031625.1 Empidonax traillii | reverse complement strand
CCGGCAGAGCCTGGTGGGAGAGGCCGTTTTGAAGGGCTCCCCGGCGCAGGAAGGCAGCGGGGAGGAAAAGGCCCGGAGATGCCCCCGGAGGAGGGGCTGCAAAGCCAGCCCAGGGAGCTGTGAGGAGGAAAGAGCCGTCCTGTGCCGGGAAGGCGGCCGGAGCTTGAGCCGGAGCTCCGAGCTCGTGGTGCAGGAGCGCGTCAATACCGTGGAGAAGCCCTACAAGTGCCCCACCTGTGGGAGGAGCTTCGTCAGCAGCTCCAACCTCCTTGCCCACCAACGTGTCCACACTGGGGAACGACCCTACGAGTGTGGGGAATGTGGGAAGAGCTTCATCTATGGCTCCCACCTCTTCACCCACCGCCGGGTGCACACGGGGGAGCGGCCCTACAAGTGCTTGGAATGCGGGAAGGGCTTCAGTGTCAGCTCCCGCCTGATACGCCATCAGCAGATCCACACTGGGGAACGGGGGCACCAGCCCCACAAATGTGGGGAATGCAAGAAAAGTTTCCAATACAGTTCTGAACTCATCACCCACCAGCGCCTGCACACAGGGGAGAAACCCTACAAGTGCTCAGAATGTGGGAAGAGCTTCCGCCTCCGTTCCAGCCTGAACCAGCATCAGAAGACCCACACTGCGGAATGGCCCTTCCAGTGTCTCAAGTGTGGGAAGAGGGCTCGGAGCAGCTCAGATCTCCTCAAGCATGAGCAGACACACACAGAGGAGAGGCCCTTCCGCTGCACCGACTGTGGGAAGGGCTTCAAACGGAACTCCACCCTCGTCACCCACCGGCACATCCACACCGGGGAGAGGCCCTACAAGTGTGGGGAGTGTGGGAAGAGCTTCGCCCGGAGCTCCAACTTGACCAAACACCAACGGACCCACCGGTAAGGAAAGCCCTAAGAGTGCCCTGACTGCAGGAAGAGCTTTGGCTGCTGCTACCCCCCTGAATGACCACCCTGACAGTGAGGCAACCCCTGGAGTCCAGTGACTGTCAGTCCATCCCTTTCTACCAGAGAGGGCCAGTCCCCTTGTCCAGGGACAGGTTGTGCCAACAAAACCCTCCTTGAGGGGTGTGTGGAGATTCCTGCCTTGGCTGGGACCCCCCAAAGTCACTGCTGGAGGTTGAGAGCAGAGATCTCCCCCCGAGCGTTGGTCTGGGGGAGTTCCATCCATCTCTAATTCATAATTCTTGCTTTGGTGCCAGCGTGAGTAGAATTGCTTCAACAATTGCTTTAGTGTAGAGCACTGTCCTGTCTTATGCTGTACTACTGGTAGTTTCAGTGTTTCTATTGTGCAGTAAATAATTCTGATGAAGATCTTTTGTCTGATCATTTGTAACCCTAAATAATTAATTTCTCTCAGTAGATCTGATTTGCTTTTCTTAGAACCTGGGGGACAAAAGTGTTTCAGTCCCACCTCTGTAATTTCCTCCAAACTGAACCTGTTGGCGTAACCCAAGGCTGAGATTGGATCCAGCAGCCCCAGCACCCCACAGTCAGTTGGGAGCTCAGGGGGCACCCCCCGTTCCCAGCCCCACTGTGCCCAAAGACCCCTATGGGACCGTTGGACCTGCCAGACCACCCCCTTTTTCTACTCTTCTACCTGTTCCTGCCACTTTTTCATGGTCCCCTCAATCTGCAGCCTCTCCCAGACCAGTTTTGTGGTCTCAACACCCACCTTTTCCCTCCTCTCCCACCCCTTCCACATAATCTCCCCACTCCCCAGTGGGGTCCTGGGTGGGGTGTTACTATTTTTGAGGGTCCTTGAGAGGCTGTGGGGAGGTTCTAGGGGATCCCAGCACCTTTTGGGGTGAACTGGGTGCCTATTGAGGGGCAGGTGCCCTCCTAAAGCCCCCCCAGAGCAGGGGGACACGGGGGAAACACAGGGGGGTCCCCATTTCTAATCCATCCCAGGGCCAGTTCTGCGCCCCCAAACTCGACTCCACCCCTTGGGATCCTCCAACCCCCCCCCAGTGCCTCCCAATAACCGGGACTGGGGAGAACTGGGAAGCTTTGCTGGGATCACTGGGAGCAGCCAGGTGGAGGCAGAGTGACAGCAGGGCAGGGGGGACACACGACCCCCCAAAATCCTCACAGATACGGGGGGGTCCAGGCTGTGCCTGAGGCCCTGGGGAGGGGCTGCAGCTGCCACCGACTCAGGAGCTCTGTGGGGAGAGAAAAGGGGGTGACAGCGGGGTGGGGGGACAGCGGGATACACCCAGAGCTGGACTGGATCCAGCGGGACCAGAACTGGGGCAACTGGGATCATACTGGGAGCAGCTGGGCCCCTGCTGGGGTCATACTGGGATCATACTGGGAGTGACTGCAATAATACTGGGAGCGTGTGGGAGGGACTGCAGCCATACTGGGGATGAGTGGGATCAAACTGGCTTTGTACTGGAAGTGTCTGGATGTAACTGGGATCATATTGGGATCAGACTAGGATCATACTGGGAGCAACTGGTTCTATGCTAGGGGCAACTGGGAACTCTTAGAATCCTACTGAGAGGAACTGGGAGCAAGTGGGACCATGCTGGGCACAAGTGGGATCATATTGGGAGCAACTGGACCCACAGTGAAGGTGGCTGGGGTCATACTGGGAGTGACTGGGAGCATTCTGAGGGCAACTGGGACCATGTTGGCCTAACTGAGATACACTGGGAGCAAGTGGGATCACACTGGAGGTGACTGGGATCATACTGGAACTGACTGGGAGCAGGCTGAGGTTGACTGGGAGAGACTGTGAGTGACAGGGATCCTACTGGGTGGGACTGGAACTGTAGTGGGTGAGTGGGAGCAAGTGGGACCCTGCTGGGGGCAAATGGCTTTATACTGGGAGTGACAGGGAATGTCTGGGTTCATCCTGGCTCTGACTGCCACCATAGAGGGTGTCACTGGGATCATACTGGAGTCATACTGGGAAGGACTGGAACTACAGTGGGGTGACTGGGAGCAACTGGGACCATGCAGGGAGTAACTTGGATCCTACTAAGAGAGACTGGGATCATATTGGGACTGACTGGGAGCATACTGGAGGCAACTGGGCTATACTGGGAGTGGCTGAGAGTGATGGGAGTTACTGGAACCATAGCAGAGGTGAAGGGGAGCAACTGGGATCATAGTGGGAGCAGCTGGGCCCCTCCTGGGGTCCTGCTGGGGTCTTACTGGGAGTGACTGCAATAATACTGGGAGTGTGTGGGAGGGACTGCAGCCATGCTGGGGATGACAAGGATCAAACTGGCCACTTACTGGAAGTGTCTGGAAGTTCCTGGGATCATACTGGGGGTGACTGAACTCATACTGGGATCAGACTGGGAGCAACTGGGACCATGCAAGGGCAAATGGCATCATCGAGGTTGTGCCTGACAGTGCCTGGGGCCATCCTGGACTCAGACTGGGAGTGTCTGAGAGGGAAAGGAACCATCCTGGGGGGCCTGGGAGCAACTGGGACCACCTTGGGGGCAAGTGGTATCCTATTGGGAGTGACTGGGATCATAGTGGGAGTGACCAGCACCATACTGGGATCATAGTGGGAGTGACTGTAAGGGACCAGGATCAAACTGGGACTGACTGGGAGCATACTGGAGGCAACTGGGCTATACTGGGAGTGGCTGGGAGTGACTGGGATCGTTCTGGGAGTGACTGGAACCATAGTAGGGGTGAAGGGGAGCAACTGGAACCATGCTGGGGGCAACTGGGATCATAGTGGAAACAGCTGGGCCCCTGCTGGGGTCTTACTGGGAGTGACTGCAATAATACTGGGAGTTTGTGGGAGGGACTGCAGCCGTACTGGGGATAAGTGGGATCAAACTGGCTTTGTACTGGAAGTGCCTGGAAGTTCCTGTGGTCATACTGGGGATGACTGGAGTCATACTGGGATTATACTGGGATAAACTGGGAGCATGGAGGGAACAAATGGCTTTGTCCAGGCAGTGCCTGAAGGTGCCTGGGACCATACTGGGCTCAGACTGGGAGTCACTGAGAGGGAAAGGAACCATCCTGAGTGGGGCTGGGAGCAACTGGGACCACATTGGGGGCAACTGGGATCCTACTGGGAGTGACTGGGATCGTAGTGAGAGTGACCAGCGCCATACTGGGATCGTAGTGGGAGTGACTGTAAGGGACCAGGATCAAACTGGGAGTGACTGGAACTATGCAGGGGGGAGCTGGGAGCCAGTGGGGCCGTGCTGGAAGCCAACTGGGAACATACCTGGAGCAACTGGGATCATTCTGGAAGCAACTGGGAGTAACTGGGAGTGACAGGGTGCATGCTGGAGGCAACTGGCATGAACTGGGAGTGACTGGGATCAGACTGCTGGGAACTGGGACCATCCTGGGGCAAGTGGAAGTCACTGGGTGCAGTGGGTTTCTGTGGGTGGGTTTTGGTAGCGGGGGGGCTCCAGGGGTGGCTTCTGTTGGAAGCTGCCAGAAGCTTCCCCTGCCCCGTGGAGCCAATGCCAGCTGCTCCAGGACAGACTTGCTGCACTGGCCAAGACCAAGCCCATCAGGAGCAACAGGAACAGCTCTGGGATAACAGATTTAGGGCCAGAAGGAATTGCAGCCAGGGAAGAGTGGAGTGGGAACGTGGGAACAGCAATGCAGACCTCAAGGGCGGTGCAGAAGGAGGGGCAGGAGGTGCTCCAGGCCCTGCAGGCCCTGGGGGAGCATCGGGGTGCAGAGACCCCCCTGCAGCCCCTGGGGGAGCATCGGGGTGCAGAGACCCCCCTGCAGCCCCTGGGGGAGCATTGGGGGGCAGAGACCCCCCTGCAGCCCCTGGAGGCTCCCACGCTGGAGCAGGGGGATGCACGAAGGAGGCTGTGACCCCGGGGCAGGCCCAGGATGGAGCAGGTCCTGGCAGGGACCTGCAGCCCATGCAGAGGGAAGCCCAGGCTGGAGCAGGTTTTTCCCAGCAGGACTCGTGGCCCCTGTGGGGGACCCACGCCGGGTCAGCTCATCCCTGAAG
>NW_020957203.1:3749-4937 GCF_003031625.1 Empidonax traillii | reverse complement strand
ACCCACGGGACAGCAGGGTGGGAAGAGCTGCTGCCCGAGGGATGGACTCACTGCAGAGGTCCATCCAGGACTGTCTCCTGTGGGAGGGACCCCACAGGAGCAGGGAAGGATCCAACTCCTCTCCCTGAGCAGTGACAGAAACAACAAATGACTGGAACCCCCACTGCCGTCCCCCTGCACCGCTGGGGGGAGGAGGGAGAGCTGAGAAGTAAAGAGGGGTGGAGGGAAGGTGTTTTTCAGATTCTTTTATTTCTCACTCTTTGGCTTTTATCCTGTCAGTAATAAATTTAAGTTACTATCACTACTTCGAGTCTGTTTTGCCCATTAGTAAGTGACTTTCTCCCCATCCTTATCTCTGCTCAGGAATCCTCAGCTGTTTTTTTCCTCTCCTCTGTGGAGTTGCAGAGGGAGGGGGAGGTGGCAGCTTTAAGTGGGTGATTGAAATCCAGCCAGGGTCAACCCACTAAACCAATCCATGTGCTTGAGGCCCTTTTGTGATGTCACAGCCCACCCTCTCGTTCCGGAATAGCCCTTGGCAACCAAAGAACCAACACCCCACAAGGTCAGAATGCAGCCCCACCCATGTGCCCCTTTAGGATGTCCCAGCCCATCCTCTCCATTCTGGAATAGCCCCTGGAAACCAAAGAACCAACGCCCAACACCCCCACAGTGCAGCCCCCCCCATCTGCCATGGGGCTGTTTGGGAAGTCACAGCCTTTCCCCCAGGAAAGAAAACCTGGAACCTTCGGGTTCCAGGTGCAGTTGGTGGGCCACCCTGGGCACTCCATGGGCAGCAAGAGTTTTCTGTCCTGCCACCTTTTGTCTGGCAGGAATCTTTGTCCAGATTCCAATTTGGCAGTGGGACTGACAATTCCAGCGCGGGGCTCCTGCAAGCGAACGACAGCCCTGCCCTCCAGGAAAGAAACCCCTTCCCCTCGGTCTCTTTTCCTCTTCCTTCAAATCCAACCTGCAGGGCAGCTTTCTTCCATCTCTTCTCTTGGGAATTGTGAAGATAGACCCGCTCCCATGTTTAACACCTCAGGCAAAACCACCCTGTTAACACCTTTCCCAACCTTCCCCATCCTTTCCCAAAGCCCAGATGTGGAAAGAACAAGTGCCCTTGTCCCTGGCTGTGCTGCTGTGCTGGGAGTCTCTTCCCTCCAGCTCTGCACACAGGCACTGCCCCTG
>NW_020957203.1:0-3411 GCF_003031625.1 Empidonax traillii | reverse complement strand
TCCCCATCCTTTCCCAAAGCCCAGATGTGGAAAGAACAAGTGCCCTTGTCCCTGGCTGTGCTGCTGTGCTGGGAGTCTCTTCCCTCCAGCTCTGCACACAGGCACTGCCCCTGCAGCTCCAGAGAAGGGCTGAAGAAGCAACTTCAACACAGAAATCAGGGCAGGTGTATCAGGGATTGTTGATATTTTCTGATCTGTGTTTGGCCCAGCCAGCTGCAAAAGTTTTGTTCTTTGCCTGCCAAGTTCACTGATAAACGGGAGCTTCGTCCTTGGAGAGTTTCTTGTATAAACTGTTTTAATTGGTGTTCTGTGATTGGCTGGTTGTCTGTAGAGGACATTTGAAGGAGAAACTGAAGAGGAGAAGATGAAGTAAAGCCCCCAGACCCAAATAGATCAGACCCCTTGAGTGAAGCAGCGCAAGTGCGAGGGGAATCCCCACGTTCTCCCGCATGGCTGAAGGGGGGCACTCACAGAACGGGGGAGGGACCGAGGGCCTCTGGCTGGGCGGTGCTGCCACACCGGCCCAGGGAGACGTCCCCGTCTCAGGGGATAAAAATGCAGGTGGCTCGTGCTCGGGGCTCTCAAGCTTCACAGGAAGGACAACGTTGTCTTTTGTGGAGATGCCACTATCTTTGTGAGCCTGCTGACCCTCCGAGGATGCAGCCTCTGCTGGGGGGTATTCTGGTTATCCTGGGGTCGGTAAGACAACCTTGTAAAACACACCTGAGTGAGTGGGAGTTTCACTGAGGGCTCAGTTCACTCCTCTCCTTTCCTGTCTCTCAGGTTCCTGTTTACTTGGCCACTTTCTGTAATAAACATTGGTTTTATTGCTGAGCTTTCAGCAGTGTCTTGGTTTTCAATCTCAGCATCCTCTCAGACTCACCCTGTTACAGGGACTCAGACTGAAAATTCCAGCGAATGTGTTCTGACTCCAGTCAGAGCATTTCCACCCAGGAAGGAAAGCATTTCCCCTCCATCTCTCCTGTGCAATTGGTGAGCTGCCATGGTCCATAATAAACACATGAGACCTGTGGGGTTCAAAGCACAGGGTAGCAAATCCTGGGCAAATCTGCTTTTATTCAAAATGGGGGGCTTTTATAGGGCAGGCTGAGGAGGGTTCTGGAAAAAGGGAGTGGATATGTAAAACTAGGAGGGGTTAACATGAATATGGAACAGGGAGGTGGTTACATGACCACGAGGTAACTTGGAAGGGACATGATTGGGTAGGACACGGACATTGCAGTAAGTTGTCCAATAAGAGAGTAGCAAACAGTCCAAAGGAGAAAACTTTACAGCAACACAGGGGAACATGCTTGAACATACCCTGAAACAATAGCATCAACTTAACTATAGGCTTTAGCCAAACAGTCCCTGCAAACAGTCCATTAGACAAAGGTAGGGTCACTGCTCTTCTCCTCAAGAAACTCTTCCAGAGCAGGTACATCCTCCTTGCAGTCACCTCCAACAGTGAGCCACTCTTGGCATTCCATGCACACATAGAGCTTCCTCTACTGGCACCTTTTATCTGGGAAGAGTCTTCATTCTTATTCCATTTTTGGGCTCAGACTGACAATTCCAGTAAAAGGGGTGCTGACACCAAACACATCCAATTCCACCCAGAAAACAAAGTCCTCACCCTCTATCTCTCCTGTGCAATTGTTGAGCCACTCTTGGCACTCCATGCACACATAGAGCTTCCTGTGCTGGCACCTTTTGTCTGGGAGGAATCTTCATTCTTATGCCATTTGGGGGATCAGACTTGTGGAGTGCTGAGCTGAAAAAAGACACACTATGGACAAACCATACTAATTGCCCTTGACATAGCCAGAAGCCTCTTTGCAGGTAGTGGAAAGATACAGGAGCAGTGATAACAGACTGCAGGAATGTAAACAAAGAGAAACCTGGGACAAAAATAAGGAGGAGTTTTAGGAGAAAAACAATGTCTTGCGTGGACATCTGTGTGCAGCCAATAGGAAGTGTGTCAGTAATACACGCTCGGTTTGTGGGTTACAGCAAATAACCAATAGTTTGAAAGTGATCACACCCATAGCCCTGTGACATCACGGCTGTCCCTTTGTTGTCACCAGTCCCCTGTGATGTCACTTGTCCCCAGTGATGTCACCAATGTTTCTGTGATGTCACCTCTGTCCCCTGTGTTGTAACACCTGTCCCCTGTGATGTCACCGATAGCCCTGTGACATCATGGCTGTCCCTTTGTGATCACCAGTCCCCTGTGACATCGCTGGTCCCCAATGATGTCACTACTGTCCCTCTGATGTCACTAGTGTCACCGATGATGTCACTGGTGTCTCTGCCATGTCACCCCTGTCCTTGTGAAGTCACCGATGTCCTCAGTGATGTCACTGATGTCCTTGGGAGATCACGGCTGCCCCTTTGTTTTCACCAGTCTTCTGTGATGTCACTGCTCCACAATGATGTCACTGCTGTCCCTGTAGTGCCACCACCGTCCCCTGTGATGTCAACAATGACCCCAATGATGTCACTGGTGCTACTGTGATGTCACCCCTGGCCTTGTGAAGTCACCAATGTCCCCTGAGATGTCAAAGATGTCCCCGTTAATGTCACTGGTGTCTCTGTGGTGTCATCACTGTCCCCTGTGATGTCAACAATGTCCCTAATGATGTCCTGCTGTCTCTGTGATGTCACCACTGTGCTGAACCACGGCACCATGTCCCTGTCGTGTCACCAATGTCAGTGATGTCCCTGTGACATCACAGCGGTTACTTTGTCTATGTGTTGTCATCCAGGTCCTCTGTGATGTCATCAATGTACCTGTGACATCATGGCTTTCCCTTTGTTGTCACAGGTCCCCAGTGATATTTTTGGTCCCCAAGGACGCCATTGCTGTCTCTGTGATGTCACCACTGTCCCCAACGGTAGTACCATGTCCCTGTGATGTCACCAATGTCCCTGTAATGTCCCTGATAATGTCACTCTTGTCTCTGTCATGTCACCCTTGTCCTTGTGAAGTCACCAATGTCCCCACTGATGTCACCGATGTCACTGTGAGGGTCTGGTGGATGTCTCAGCAGAGCTCAGACCGCAGACGTCTCCCCTTTCTCTCACCGTGCAGCTCCACAGACCCTTCGTGTCTCTCCAGCCACCCCTTTGTATCTCCAGGGCTGTCACTGGGCAGCTCAGCCCCATTCCAGGAGGGACTGTGGGAGGCAGAGGTGCAGTCAGGGAGAAAACCATGTTTGTTCTCCCCGGGAGCAGAAGCACCTGAGCATTGCACACCCCCAGAGCCCTGAGCACAGCAGGGCCTCTGCCCCTGTGTGCCTGTGCAGCCAGGGGAGCATCGGGGTGGGCACAGAGAAGAGCACACCCGCAGCTGGATCCCGTGGTTTATGGACACACAGCTCCCTTTGGACACAGGGCATGGAGATGTCT
>NW_020957202.1:66610-68799 GCF_003031625.1 Empidonax traillii | reverse complement strand
GGGGGGGATATTCCCCCAAAAAACCCCCCATCCCGAGCGGGGAGAGGCGCTGCGAGCGCCGCAGCCGCCGTGCTGGGGTGTGAGTGCGTGTGTTTATTTTGAAACAAAAGCGCGGTTGTGAGTTTCAGATGTTCAGGTGACCCTGTTTCTTGATCTGCGTAAATATAATTAAAGTCCTTTTTGTGGCATTAATAAAGAGTTATTTGTACACCATTTCCAGGGCAGCACAAAGAGGACCTTTATGTGGCAGAAGTTTCGAATGGAGTCCAATTTATACAAAATTTTGTATTTTTAGCCCTGCGCTCTGTTTGGACGGAGCCTGTGGAAAAGCGAGAACCCTTTTCTGGTCCCCCTGTAAAAATCTGATAAATTTCTTTAAAAAATAAAGCCCTATTGAGAGCGTGCCGTTAACCCCTTCGGCGCCGGGGGCCGGCGGGGCAGCGGGGCCGCCGTGTCGGGGCTTCCCCGGCGCCGGGGGTGGGTAAAGGGGACACCGGGGGACGCCGCCGCTCTCCCCGCCGGGATCGGGCTCTGCCCTGCCCCGGGCGGCTCCGTCAATGAAAGAAAGGCGGGAGCATCCTCGCCGGGCTCCCGTTTGATTATTATAATTATTCGGATGATTTTTTTTCCTGGGGTGGGGAAACCCTCGGGCTCGTTCAGCTCGGGGGTTCCCTCCTGGGATGCTGCGAACTCCCTCCCCCCAACCTCCCGGGGTGCCCCCAGCGCGGCTCGTGGCTCCCCCCGGAGCGGGGCACCCCCCGCCCGCCCTCCTCCTCTTTGATTTGGGTGTTTTCTCGCCGGTTTTTTGGCAGTCGCCCTCCTCGCCTCGCGGGCCGAGGGGGGATCCCGCTCCGCCCGCCGCTTGTTCGGCGTTTAGCGAGGTTAATCCCGGGTTAATCTCCCGATTACCTCCGCGGGCTTCCCCCACGGGCGGACCCCGAGCGAAGCCGCCGGGAGCAGCCCCGGGAAGGCGGCTGGGACGGGACGGAGCCCTCGGCACGGGCGGAGAGGGGGGGATACGACCAGGGGAGCCCCCGCGCCGCGCCCGCCACATCCACCCGGGGCTGCTCCCACCCTCGGCTGCAGCAGCACGGAGCGTCTGGCGAGAATTTAGGCTGAGGAGGGGGAGCAAAGACGGGGTCTGGCAGCCTTAGGGGCCACCACGAGCCTTCCCAGCCCCTGGCAGAGCCCGGGCGGGAGCGCAGCGAGAGGAGATCCCAGCCCGGCCCGGCTCCCTCGGTCCCCCCGCGTCCAACACCGACCCCCCGGCGCCGGCTCCCTCCCCAGCCCGCCGGAGAACCCGCATGATGCAATCGAAAGGGAAAGAAGAATTTAAAAAAAAAAAGAAAAAAAAAAACCAAAGAAAGAAAGAAAGAAGAAAAATAATAATACAAGAAAACTCACTTAAAAATGAAAGAAAGGGAAAAAAAAAAAAAAAAAGCCAGTCCCAACCCACCTCCAGGGAGGGCAGCGAAGGGAATCCTCCTTACCTGCAGGAGCCAGTGGAAGGTTTCTCCGATTAAAGGGAATCCCATGGAGCCTTTAGGGATTGGTAGCTTGCAGGTTTTGTCGCGGGTGGCAGCCCAGCGGAGCTGCCACAGCTGTTGGGACACGGCCAGCAGCAAAGTCAGTGACACCAAGCACGCGGCGAGGGTAGCCAGTGCCGAGACGAGATCAAAACTTGCAAAAAGCATATTTGGAAGAAGGAGGAGGAGGAGGGTGGGGAGAGAAACAGCCCCTTGACAGGCACCACACTCGCACCCACACACACACACAACACGCACGCACGGGGGGGAAAAAAAAAAAGGGGCGATTGCGGAGCGCGCGTTAAAAGCTGCCTGGGGGGTCCTTGGGGCGAGGGGGGCCGGGCTCGCCCCCCTCTCTCCGCTGGCAGGTTGGAAAAACAACCGGGGGAAAAAAGAAGTGGGGGAGAATGAAAAGGATAAAAAAAAAAAAAAAGGCGAAAAGCCGTTTCTCCTCCGCCTCTCTCTCTCTCTCTCTCTCTCTGAAAACTTCGTTTGGGATAAACTTGACAGAGTGACACAGGCGGAAAAAAAATAAACAAAATAAAAATAAAATAAAATTACAAAAAAAAAAACCCAAACAACACACAAGCAGAAAACACCCCACGCTGCGCGAAAAAGGGGGGAAGGGGAAAAAATAACAAGAGGCACCCCCAAAAGAAAGGG
>NW_020957202.1:57956-61404 GCF_003031625.1 Empidonax traillii | reverse complement strand
CCCCACGCAGGTATCCCCAAGCGCCTTCCCCCCAAAAAACCTGACCTAAATACCTCCTCGAAGCCCCTTCCTAAAGTATTTTCTTGCTCGAAGTGGCTCACAAAAGCACCTCCCCAAAGCCCCTCACACTGTCCTAAAACACCTTCCCTAAAGACCTTCCCAAAACAGCTTCCCAAAACACTTCCCCAAAGCACCTTTCCTAAAGGCTTTCCCAAAACAACTTCCCAAATCACCTTCCTGAAGTGTGTTCCCAAAGCACCTCCCACCTTCCCGAAGCACCTTCCCTAAATTCCTTCCCAAAGCATCATCCCCAAACACCTTTCCTAAATAACTTCCTAAAACAAACCCCATTCCCACCCCCAACATGGAAAACACCCCGGGATCCCCCAGACCACGGGGCCCAGCAAGGAGGGAGGCTTTGCCTCCTCCTCCCTTTCCCATGGGAAAACCTATCCATGGGATGCTCTCAGACCCCAAAGCAGCAGAGCTCATACCCCAAAATGTCTCCCACTTCTTTCCAAATGTGTGGAAAAGCCTCTCTGAGGGGTGGGAGAGGGGCAGGAATGAGCCACCAGCAGGGATTTCCATAAGAACCTGTTTCTGGTGGAAATTCCAGGATAAGGGGAAAAGCCTAAAAGATACTTGTGTTTGTTTAAGGGTTTCTTTTCTAGCACAGTCCCACCCTCTGCAGGTAAATCCAGAGGGAAAAGGGCTTTTCCAAGGTCACTGGTGGAGCTTAAGCCAGGTGGGTGGGATGCAGCCACGGCTCGGCATTCCCAAATTTGATGGAATCTTATCATGATCCATAATTAAAGCCAAGAGCCTGGGAAATTGCAGATGGGGGGAGCAATAATTCCTGAGGCAGCAGCAGGGTTGGGAAAACCAGCCCCAGGGAGCCTTTCCCATTGGGAATGGATGAATGCCAGAGATTCACCCTTCTGGGATGCAGGTTTAGGGCTCAGTGCAACCAGTTCCATCCCAGCACTCAATCCCAGTTTTCCCCAGTGGAAATTCCCCTAAATTGGACCCCAGAGTCCAATTGTGCAGCAGAAAACGGGATTGTGAACTTTCCTACTGTGGAAAAACCAGGGAATTCAGTGCCAGGAGAGAACAACGTCCCCCAGGAAAAACTCCCTCTGGGATGTCCCTGCTCCAAAGCACCAAAAATTCCCCCTTTTTTCCCCAAAAATTTAATGGGGTTTGACTTCACAGCTCATCCTGCAGCTCTCCCAAAAAACTCCAGCGCTGTTAAATTCCAGCTGGAGAGAGCAGCAGAGAGTCCTGGAGGTTCAGTATTCCTTGGATATCCTCATTCCCAGGGAACAGGGGGGGTTGTTCTGCCTTCCCAGGGCATCCCCAAAGAGGTGCCGGATTTGCTCCCTGCCCACAAAACCTCCCTCTGGGCATTTTCCTTCCCTGTTTTCCTGCCCTTTGCTGTCCCTGGAAGAAGCAGCCAAATCCCCCTAAATCCCCTTGGCTACCCGGAGAAAATTCCAGAGGGACATCCAGGTAATGTTTGAGGTGAATTGTTCTTTTCCCAAGGGAACAGTCACTGCTAAAATCGCCTTTTCTTCTTCCCTCTGTTCAGCGTTTCCTCACGTCCCATCCCTGCTTCCCGCACTGATTCTTCCTGTCCTTACCCAGGCAAAACCCCTCCCCAAATGGGATTTGGGAAGAACTGGGGATGCACAAGTGGAATATCCAACTTTCATGTCCCAATCCAAGACTTTTTTCACTGCAGCATCTGAAAAATTTCATTTAAACCCCCCAAATTCACCTCAAAGTCTTGAATTTTCCAGCCAGGATCCCCTGCTAATGATCCACACGGAACGTTGCTCCCGTTTTTTCACTCTGATTGTGACTTTTGTTTCTGTTCATCAACATTCCCTCCTCTGATAACACTTTCACAGCTGGTTTGGTAATTAGGATGCACCACGAGGTCCTTTATAACCCTCAACCACCTGTAGAGCAGGTGAAGCTCAGGAGCTGCAGAACCCATGGAATCTTTACATTCCAGAGGAATCCCAGCTCCAGCTTTAACCACCTTAACCAGCTTTAACCAGGCTATGAAAAGGGGGGGAAACCCACCCCAATCCTGATATTAAATCGTGGAATCACAAACTGACTTGGATTGGAAACTCCCTTTAACACCATCTCCTCCCGACCCCCTTTCCCTGGGACAACCTTCCGCCAATCCAGGGCTTTCTGAGGAGAGATACTGAATTTTCACAACCAATTTTATTAATTCTTTAAACTTTGGCACCTGAACCTGCAGCTTTAATTCCCGCCTCGAAATCTCCGACTTTTCATTTCCACCTCCAAACCTCCAGTTTTTCGACTTCCACCTCCAAACCTCCAATTTTTTAACTTTTACCTCCAAACCTCCGACTTTTTCACTTCCACCTCCGAACCTCCCCTTCCATTTTTTTTTTTCCAGCCAAACTCCAATCTCTCCTTTTCCCAACCCAAATATCCCAATTTATTTTTGCTCCTTGCTCAGTTTTATTCCCTTTTTTTTTTCCTTCCCCCCCTCTCCAAGCCTGTCAGGGTCCTGGGGTCAGGGGGGTCCCACAGCAGCCGCTTATCCCGCTGGGAGCAGAATTCCAACGCTTCCCCCACTTGGGAATAGGCCCCTAAGTTTGGATTTAGGGCTTTCTTTTGCTTCGCTCCCCATCTGATTTTTTGAAAGCAGGCGCCTTTAAAGCCCTGCTATGAAATTCCCAGCTTGTCATCACTGCTTTTTTCCCACCCTCCCGATGAAAGAAGAAAACAACAACAACAACAACAACAACAACAACCACCCCCCCTCCTTGGGGCAGCGGCGGCTCCCGAAACCCCCCGGGGGAGCCACGGGGGAGATTCCGGGAGCACCTCGGGTGGGTGCAGCAGCTCCCAGCCCTACAAACCCCCAGGAGAAGCGGGAAAAACAAATGAGGATTAAACAACTAAAAAAAAAGACACAACTCCCCCCCTCCTTTCCATTCCCTTTCCCCCAGGATTCATTTTTGGTGCCACTCACCAAACCTCAAATCCCGCTGGGCTGGAGCGGCCCCCACGCTCCGGGTCCGGCCGGCGCTCCCACTCCGGGCAAACCCGCGGCATTTTATAGCCTCCAAGCTGGGGTGGTCCCCGCCCACAGGGTGCTGCTGGAAGATGAGGATTCACAAGGATTTGGGGGTGATGACAATGTAAAGCTTCCTCCCTGTTTTCCCCCCCCTCCCACACCACCACCACCACCACCACCAATTCAGCTCCGGGGGCGCCGGCCGGACCCTGCGGCCCAGCTGTGCCTCTGCTCCATCGCCCCGCTCCCAAAATCCCACCTTTTGGAGTTCAAATGCTCCAGGAGATTCTTCAGTGTCATCTCCCCCCCTGCTTGCACCCTTTGTAGGAGCAGCTCCTGGGGGCTTTCCCCCCCTTTTTCCTATTTTTTCTGCTTTTTTCCTTT
>NW_020957202.1:54480-55991 GCF_003031625.1 Empidonax traillii | reverse complement strand
AAAAAAAAAAAAAAGCATTTTTGGGGCCGCTCAGACTCCGAGCTCCCTCGGGAAGATGCTCCAGGGACACCCTCAGTGTTATCCCAACCTGCTTTTAGCCCTATTTTCCAGCCCCTGCATTTTAGGGCCACTTTCAGCCTCTTCCTATCTCCCCAAAAAAGTCCTTCCATCCCTCCTCCAAACTCGAATCCCGGGGCAGCGAGAAGCCTCATTACCCCTCGGAGCATCCTCATCCCAAACTCCAGGCAGAAATTCCCCCGGAAAATGTGAAGCTCCTGCTGCTTTGTATTTTTTGCTCCGCTTGGAGCATTTTGCAGGTTTTCCTCCCTCCCTTCAGAAAACAGGAAGATTTTTTTATTTTGTAATCCCCCCTGGCTGGGTGGAATATTCGGGGATACAACTGTCCTGTTGTGAATAATCTCCGTTTTTCCTTAATATCTCCTGGCTTGAAATTCCTCTCCAGTAGAAGAGATGCTTTTCCTGAGTATCCTCTTATTTTTTTTTTTCCTTAAATTTATTCATTCCTTTCAGACCATCTCCTGGTTTATCTCCCTTTTTAATACCTCTGAAAGAATCTGCTTTAAATGCCATCCTCAAAGCCCAACCCGCCAGAATTTTCCTTAAAAAAAAAAAACCCTCCCTTTTTTTATTATAACATTCTGCTACCACCAAACCCACCCTCCCAAATCCAGGCCCTTTCTTTCGGAAACCATCCGGCTTTTCCCTCGCCTGGATCTCCCGAGGATTCCCCAGCAAGGGTGGGATGTGAAGGGTTGGAGGGGAACAGCCCCTATTATTCTCTGTGCCACGGAGAGCCTTTGAGAACATTTAAAAAGGCATAACGAGAACCATCTTCCCCCCCACCCTGCTCCAGAGGAAAAATAAACTCCAGGGAAGTTTCTCTCCCTTCATCCCAACACCAGGGAAAGGCAGGACTGGGCAGGAGGGAGGGAGCGAGGGGGGTGTATTTTTAAGAGATGAGGGTTTGAAGGTGCTGCTAAAATACACTGTTTGTATCCCAAACCTCTGGATACAAAGCCCAGCTGAAGAGGCAATTCCAGGGACGTGGGGAAGTGGGAATATTTCCACGTTTGCTGTTTCTAAGCCCGGGGTTTCCTCGCTGGAAATGCCGGGTGTGCACGGAGGGGATTTCCACCCTTCTCCTGGACTTTCACTCTTCTCTCTATCCTGAAGATCCCCTTTCCCCTCTCTGCTCCTTCCCCCCTCTCCCAAACTCATCCAGAAATCCTCTGGAAGAGTTTAATAATTCAGAGATCAGCAGAGCCCATCAGGTTTTGTGCAGCAGCTCCCGATTTTAAGGTCGGATTCACCTGCCCGTGGCCGAGCTCTGCTGGGCTCCCATCCCTGAATCCCACCGCTCCTACTTAGTGAATCCCACTGGGAAAACGGGCAGGAAGGGGTTGGGGGGGAGAAGGGGGGAGGAAAAGAGTGAAAACAAACCAAGATCCAAATGAAAACCACACACAGAGGAAGTTCAGGGTGGGATTCGT
>NW_020957202.1:49824-54222 GCF_003031625.1 Empidonax traillii | reverse complement strand
TGCCCGTGGCCGAGCTCTGCTGGGCTCCCATCCCTGAATCCCACCGCTCCTACTTAGTGAATCCCACTGGGAAAACGGGCAGGAAGGGGTTGGGGGGGAGAAGGGGGGAGGAAAAGAGTGAAAACAAACCAAGATCCAAATGAAAACCACACACAGAGGAAGTTCAGGGTGGGATTCGTTGTCTCCCTGAGCAGCGGAACGAAGGGCTCGGATCGTGCCGGGCACTCGCTGCCCTCCAAGATCCTGCCCTGGGGATCCCTGCCAAGGGAGTGCTTTCCCAAAGGACAGCCTAGAAGCCCCCTTTCCCCCTCTGGACCTTTTTAAAACCTCCTTTCTTTCGGCTCAAATAGCTGCAGGCGGTGGTTGCTCCCGCCAGCGGGGCAGGGAGGGTGTTTAGGGGGCAGTTGGGGCACCCAAGATTTAGGACACCCTAAATTTAGCAGAGCCCACACTGGGTGAGGGATCATCCCATTACCCTCTGCACACCCCCCAGCCCATATCACCTCCATCCCCTCCATCCCAGAAAGCCTTCAATAGGGAAGAACACCCGGGATGGGGCCACCCCTTGGCAGCAGAGCTTTGGGGTGAAGCCCCCAAGCACCCCCTGGGGACCCCACTCGGGGCTCCTGGGTTGGAAACATGCCCAGGGGGGGCAGGATGGTGCCCCTGGGCCAAAGGATGGTGCTGGGGACAAGAGGTGGCAAAGAAAAGCAGGATTTGGCACGGATGGGGGCCTGTTGCATGTGGGATATGGGATATAGGGGGGGATATGGGATACAGTGGGATATATTTTTATGTAAGCAAGAAGGGAGACCTCTCTTCTCCATGCCCAGAAAGTGAGAGGGAGCTTTGTGAGGGTGAAAGATACTGGGGAGGAGGAAGCAAACAGCATTTTCCACACCTAGTCTTTCTAGTTTTGGGAAGTTTGGGGAAGTTTTCCACTTCCCTCAAGGACATGAGGTGGAAGCAACACGGCTCCTTTCCTTCCCAAAATGCTTCATCCCACTTCCAACAGCTCTGAAGCTTCCAAACTGCTTCTGGGACCTAATGGTTCCATGAGAAGATGTGGCTTTCCCCACGGAATGAATGGGCACTCCCCCCTTGGATGAGGTGTGGGGGAGGTGGCTCCCAGTGTTTCTCCATCTCCTGGAAAAAGCACCGATGGTTTCTCCAGCTCACCCTTAGGATCCTTGACTACAAGGAGGTGTTTTCCCAATGCCCTTGAAGAATTCAGCTTTCTCTTAAGGAAAACTTGGAGAAACTTCCTTTCTTTTTCAGGAAAACTGCCTCAAAACCAAGCCATGCTCCCAGTTAAAAACCAGGGAATGAAATTCCTGTCCCGTTTGAGCCACACCTGGGTTTTCCAGAAGGCAAATCCCCATCTTCCTCCATGGAATATCCCAGAGTGAGGATGGGAAATTGGGATCTGAAGGAAGAACTGGGAGCTTCTTGGGGTGCCCCATTGGGCTGGTTGGGGGGTATTGGGGCAGGATAATGGGGTGGTGTTTGCCCCCCTTCTGCCTCCTCAGCAAATAAACCCATAAATGAGGATTAAACACCCAGGGTGAGGAGACCCCAAGGTTACAAAGGGGTTTTCCAAGGTCTGGGTGGAACAGTCTCAAACCTCATGTCCCTTCATGAAATACCCTGGGTTGATGATGAGAAGAGAAATCAGGATTTTAAGGAATAACTGGGAGCTTCTTGGGGTGTCCCACTGGGCTGGTTTGGGAGTGGTGTACCCCCCTTCTTCATCCTCTGCCTAACAACGAATAAACTCATAAATGAGGATTAAACATCCAGGGTGAGGAGACCCCAAGGTTACAAAGGGGTTTTCCAAGGTCTGGGCGGAACAGTCTCAAACCTCATGTCCCTTCATGAAATACCCTGGGTTGATGATGAGAAGAGAAATCAGGATTTTAAGGAATAACTGGGAGCTTCTTGGGGTGTCCCACTGGGCTGGTTTGGGAGTGGTGTTCCCCCCTTCTTCACCCCCTGCCTAACAACGAATAAACTCATAAATGAGGATTAAATATCCAGGGTGAGGAGACCCCAAGGTTACAAAGGGGTTTTTCAAAGCCTGGGTGGAACAGCCTCAAATAAACCCCATGTCCCTGGCATGAAATATCCCGGATTGAAGATGAGAAATTAGGATTTTAAGGAATAACTGGGTGTTATTCTTGGGGTGCCCCATTGGGCTGGTTTGGGGGGTGCTGGGGCAGGATAATGGGGTGGTGTTTGCCCCCCTTCTGCCTCCTCAGCAAATAAACCCATAAATGAGGATTAAATATCCCGGGTGAGGAGGCCCCAGGGGAAAAAAAAAAAAAAGGAAAAAAAGAAAAAGAAAAAGAAAAAAAAAACACACACACCCTTTTGCAAAGGGGTTTTTGGAGGCCAGGGTGGGACGGTATCAAATGGCCAGCGCTGGCAGGGGCTGCGGGGAGGAAGTTGTTAACATTTCTCTCCGAGGAGGTACCTGCTCATCCTTTCATGCCCTCACCATTCAGGCCAGACAGGGGAACTGCCGCGGTTGAAGAGCACAAAACCCCTGCACAAACCGGCCGGGCAGTGACCCGGCAGCTCCAGCCTCATTTGCATCCATTACCAGCCCCGGGGCCAGCTCGGGGCTGTTGGCACAGACCTCCCCTCCCCTCCCCTCCCTCCCCCTTTACCTGCCCCGTGAAAGGTCCCTCTCTCTGGTGGAGCTCAAGGAATCGAGACCTATCAGGTGACAGAGCGAATAATTCCCTCTGAAAGAGGATTCATCCCCAGGGCCGGGGCGCTGAGGCCTCGGAAGAGGCGGCTGAGCACGGATTCGGGAGGATCTGCTCCACGGAGCTCTCCCAGCTCCTGCTGCTCCTGGAACTGGCCATTCCCAGGATGGAGGATCAGGGGTTTTAGTGCTCCTGATGTGTGTGCTTGGGGTTGATCTCCACGAGCCTCGTGGGTCCCTCCCCACTCAGAGTGTTCTGTGACACATCTGCGCTTCCTTCCTTGCCTTCTGGTGTGGCACCCCAGGAAGCTCCCAGTTGTTCCTGAGGCTCCTCATTTCTCATCTCGTCATCCATCCAGGATATGTCATGCAGGGAGATGGGGTTTATTTGATACTGTTCCACCCAAGCCTTCAAAAAACCCCCTTTTGTAACCCAGGGCTTCCTCACCTCGGGAGGGACAGGGCATCTGTCGATGATGACTCTGCCAAAGAGCATCTGCCCCCTGTGGGCATCCCATGATCCTTGAGGGTCTCCAGATGCTCTCCCGGAGAGGTTTCCCATGGAGGAGCTCTCCCTCTCCCTCCAAGGGCCACCCCAGCAAGTCCTCCTCAGCTTTTGGTACAAACCCTGCCCCCCAAGGTCACCTTCAATGTGAGATCAGTGCCCTCAGAACCTCCTCCACCTGGATCCCAGCTGGGCACAGCCTCCTGACCAGCAGGATCCTGGTGAGGGATCGTGGGCAGGGATGCTGGAGGCACTCAGGGGGACCTGAGCACCTCCCATTCCAGAGGGTGCCTTTTAGATGCCGAGGGAGCTCCTCAGATGGACACTGGAAGGATTTTCAGCGAGGTGCTGATGGGCTTCAGGAGGGATTTGGAGCCCAAACATGAGGTCTCTGTTCATTCCATAAGTATTTGACTGCCAGCACTTGGCTCCCAGGAGCTCCTGAAGTATCCCCACCCTTGAAGGAAGGGGAAAGCTCCTCCTCAGGGAACTTTTCTGGGAGAGCATCCCAACGCTCCTGGAGACCCTCCAGGGATACAGGGGGTGCCCACAAGAGGCAGGTGCAAATAAACCTGCTCAGCTCATGCCATGGATGTCCCCTCTCTCCTGGCTTTCAATCCCATCACCTGCACTTAAAACCAGATGCTGGTGCCCCACCAGCCACGAGCACCTCGTGGCTGCACTTCCAGCTGGGAATGGGTGATGGAGGACGGACACACGATGTGGAGGGATGGGAATTGCCGCTGGTGGTCCCCCCAGGGGCTCAGCACTCACATGCCACGGTCCAGAGATGGGCTGGGACTCCCAGGGGTGGATCCTGATGCTCCAAGCTGCTGTAAAAGCTCCGGGATGCCGGGAACGTCCCTCTCCAGGACTCGCATTGTCCACCTCTGGCACGAGACGGTTCTCATTAAACCCTGCAATTGATCTCCTGGCTTTAAAGGAAACAAGAAAGAAGGAACAAACCAGAAGGGATCCTCCTTCCTCCAGCCCAGGGGAACAAATCTGGCTTTAATTTCTTTCCCTTTTGTCGTTCCAGTTGGGGATTTCACTGGAACTTCGCTGCCTTCCCCATCCCTCTCCTTCTGCTCCTCGAGAAACAGGAAAGTCCCCCCCTCTGCTTTCCATGTTTCCTCCCTTTGTTCTCCACCCCTGATTTATGAAAGGGCTTTTCCCTCCCTAT
>NW_020957202.1:11215-47825 GCF_003031625.1 Empidonax traillii | reverse complement strand
TGCAGATTGGTTTTTGATACACAGCCTAAAAGAAGCTCCTGTGTGCCTCGCTTCTAAGAGTGATTGCATTAAAATCACCCTCTCCATTACGCAGACACTAATAGGGGCTCAGCGCATTATTCCTATCAAAGTGCAATTTGCATTTACAAAGGGGTCCCGGGGAAGTGATGGATGGGGAAGGAATGGGGGAGAGGCTTGTAAAGCCCTCAATCTGGGAGGAACTTCCAAGCACAAGGCGCTTTTTCTTGCGCCTTCCCCTCTGCGCGGCGAAACCTCGTGAGGGGCTCCCGAAATGAACATTCCGGCGCTCGCCTTTCACCCCGCGGGCCATCAATAAAGGCTGAGGGAGAGGAGGAGGAGGAGGAGGGGGGGAGGGAGGCTCCATTTATCTTCATTAGGGCTCTGGGCAGCCCCTCTGATCAGCACGTCGAGAAAAAAGCTACTGTTCCTTCGCCCCCAGTCCCTGCACGCACATCCCGACCGTCCCAGGGCGCAGGGACCTGCCCAAGGAAAAGGGGAAAGGGGATTTTTTTAGGGGGGTTCTTCCCTTTGGCTCTGCTGAGCTCCAGGGGGATGGAGGGAAAAAGGTGAGGGAGAAGGGAATTAACGCTGTGGAACGAGGGAGATGGAGGAGGAGGAGGGGGGAGCTATCGGGCAACCTGTGCCAGGGTCTCATCACCCTCTGAAGGGACTTCAGAGCTCATCCAGCCCCACCCCTGGCACAGGCAGGGACACATTCCACTAGCCCAGACTGCTCCAACCCAGCCTTGGACAATTCCAGGGATGGGGAAGCTGCAGCTTCTCTGGGAAACCTGTGCCAGCAGCTCATCACCCTCACAGGGGAGAAATTCATCCCAAATCCGACCTAAATCTCCCCTATTTCAGTTTAAAGCCAGCAGCCCTTGTCCTGAGGAGCAGGTGGGGGGGGTGAGCTCCTGGTTCTCGCTGACACCAAACCCTCAGGCTGCCCCAGGAACCCCCAACCCCAAATCGAAAGAATCCTGAGCCCAAATCAAAAGTTATCCCGGAATATGATTTTCAAAATCTACCTGCAGGAGATGCAATGGGTGATGCCAGTCTGGAATATCTTCAAGGGACGAGCTCTGGCCCAAAAGCTCAGCCCATCCCATCCAATCTCCACGTTCCCAGCTTGCATCAGCTGTTTACAAGGGGGATAATTTTGGGAGAGGAACTTTTCCCTCCCTGTCCTGCTCCAAATTTCCTCCCTGGACACAAGGAAACACCACCACCCCACCCCCCACCAAGTCAAAACCCTCTGCAAACCTTGCTGGGATGCTGAAGGAACAGATCCACCTCCTGTTGTCCTCAGGGATGTCCCACAGTCATCACTGGACAATCTCCTGCCTCTTCCCATACAGGATGTTCCTGGGAGACAAGTGCTCATGGAATGACCAGAGTCCTCAGGTCTGGGTTCCAAACTCCTCCTGAAACCCATCAGCAGCTCTCTGGAAATTCTTCCAGGGTCTCGTCAGAGCAGCCCAAATGATGCCCCCTGGAATGGGAGGGAGCCCACAGGACAACATCTTCCACGAGCTGGAGGAATCCCAATGGAAAGGTGACACTGCTGAGAGTGGATGTGTCCCCTAAACAATCTGCTCCAGGGCCACTCTCTGAGGTCCCCTGATGCTTCCAGAGCTGGAGGCACCTCCTCCCAGGACTGGGATTTCAGAGGGATGGGATTTGTCCATGGAAGTGTCCACAGTGTTTGGTTAAAGGTTGGGCTTGATGATCTTGGAGGTCTTTTCCAATCTTAGGGATTCCACGTCTTAGGATGGGATGAATCTCTTCCTGGAAGTGCCTCGTGGCCTGGCACAGCCCCACTTCACGGCAGTAAAATGGACAAGGGAGGGGACAGAAACGTGGTTGATACACTCTGGGGTGGGAATTGTGAGAGGAGACTGGAATTCTGCCTGGTAAAGCACAGACACCCTCTGGGAAGACACCAGGATTCACATCACGTGTGTTTCTTCTGGTTGGACACAGAAACCTCACCCAAGGACATCTGCTCAGGCTTCCTCTGCACTCAGAGGTACAAATCACCCCACCCCACCTCAAATCAGACAGGTGAATCCCAGGTGGGAAGGTCAACCCTTGTCTTCCAGCTCCAGAAGAGATCCCAGGGATCTAAAGCTGGGTGGGGTTTATGGGATTAACAACCACATCAGCTCTGCCCTTTCCACCCCACTGTCCTCACAACCACCTTCTTTGCCTAATTACCCACCTGACATTATTAATTAACACTCAGTCATCCTTGGCCAGGACTCTGGACCCACAGGAAGGTCCACAAGCCTGAAAAACTGTCCAGCTCACGGAAGATAATTCCAGAATTATCTCCTTCTACCCAGAGCCCTTTCTCAGGGCCTGAGAAATGGGACAGAGCAAACAAACTCCTTTTCCCCCCCACCAGCTCCTGTGCCCCTTGCGATCAGAGCTGGCTCGAGCATCTCTGCATCACCAACTCCTGCAGAGCACAAGAATACACCACGCACTTGTCATGGCCTGGAGCTGTGCCAGGGCAGGCTCAGGGTGGATCTCAGCAGAACGTTCTTCCCCCAGAGGGTGGTTGGCACTGCCCAGGCTCCCCAGGGCAGTGGGCACAGCCCCAAGGCTGCCAGAGCTGCAGGAGGGTTTGGACAGGGTGGGATTGTTGGGGTGTCTGGGCAGGGCCAGCACTTGGACTGGATGGTTCTTGTGGTCCCTTCCAACTCAGGATGTTCCCTGATTCATGGAAACAGAGACCTTTGCAACTCTGTGGGACACAAGGAAGGGGGAGATGATGGATGGAGACACAAGGACTCGTGGCTGCTTCCAGGCCACCACCCAAGGAACAGAATCATAAAACGATTTAGGTGGCAAAGACCTCTTAGATCATGGCCAACCACTAACCCAGCCCCTCCAAGGCCACCAAAGACCTGAGGGCTTTCCTCTTGCTCCGTCCCAGCTCCTCCAAGCCCCAGCACCCTCCACTCCGAGCCCCAGCCACCATCCTGTTGCTTTCCCTTCCCTGTTTGCTGATGGAGGAGCGTGTTTGAACAAGGCATTTGCTTTGCTGACAGCACACAGAGAGCCAGACCCTGACCACAGCTGACCTTCAGCCCCGAGCTCGTGCTCAGGACACCCCAGAGCCTCCCCACGCAGGGGAAGGTCAGGCCCTGCTCCATGAAAGAGGAGGACACGGCCCTAAACTGCACCAGGGGAGGTTTAGGCTGGACATCAGGAAGAAATTCTTCACAGAAAGGGTGGTTAGATGTTGGAACGAGCTGCCCAGGGAGGTGGTGGAGTCCCCAGCCCTGGAGGTGTCCAAGGAAGGACTGGCTGTGGCACTCAGTGCTCTGGGCTGGGGGACAGGGTGGGGATGGGGAACAGGTTGGACTCAATCTCAGACCATTCAGTGCCATCCCCTGCCACGGGCAGGGACACCTTCCACCAGCCCAGGGTGCTCCAGCCTGGCCTTGGACACTTCCAGGGATCCAGGGGCAGCCACAGCTTCTCTGCCCAACCTGTGCCAGGGCCTGCCCACCCTCCCAGCCAGGAATTCCTTCCCAAGATCCCATCTCTCCCTGCCCTCTGGCAGTGGGAAGCCATTCCCTCTTGTCCTATCACTACAAGCCCTCGTGAGAAGTCCCTCTCCAGCCTGACAGGCAATCCCTCTCCAAACAGCAAGTTCTTCCTTCCTGTTTTACCTCCTGGGATATTCCCAGGCCTTCAGCTCCTGCCAACCTACACTTGGCCAGCTGATCCCTGCCCATGCACAGCCTGGAACTCTCAGACAAGTCCCAGGTGCCCACACAGAGGTACAAAGCGGTGTTTGAGGTGCCCAGGGTATCCAAGCTGCCCATGATTGTATTTCTGGGAGAATTTTGCACCTTCCTGGGACAACAACTGGAGGCTGGTTGGGCTCCCCAGGACACCAGACCTGGCACTGGCCTCTGAATTGCACCCCTGCATTTAGGTGTGAAAATCTGGGAGCCGAATCCTGGCCAGGGTCCAGCTGGAACCCGGTTCCTGGGGACAGACAGACCTCGTTTATATCCCTGTGATAAGGCTGGAAGGACCTCAAAGGATCTCCTCCAGGGAGCCTCAGGTTTCATGAGCGGTGCAGAAAACTGCTCAGCTCCTCGTTTTGTGGGAGGAAAATGCCTGGTGGTGGAGACTCCAGGGAAGAGGTGGGAATGATGCTGCTGTGTCTGCAGCAGCAGGACTGCCCCGAGAGGCCCCTTCCAGCTGGCTCAGCCACGGGGTTATTGGGAAGAGCTGGGTTGGAACAAACAAGGCAGAAAATCCTGGAATCAGAGTTTAAACCACTCTGGTACTGGGTTGTTCCCACAACCCAGTTTGTACCTGAGCAGGCAGCAACTCCCACCAGCTCCCCACCCCAAAACTGGGGGCACCTGAGCTGCCTCCTCCCCACACTGAGCACGACTCAAAACCTCTCCAGGTGCATTTTTCTGGCCTGGAATTCAGCCCATTGCTGCCCTGTGAGGGGTCCCTGTGCAGCAGCATCTGCTCCAGCCCCACCCTCAATCCTCCCTCTTCTCAATCCTCCAGGGATGGAGCCGCTTCCTCCCTGCATCCCAAAACAACCCCCTGCCCTCCCCCTGCTCTGAAATCAGACCCAGAGAGGTGGAAGTGAATCCAATCACCTCCTGTCCCATTCCTGGTGAACAAGGAGAACCCTTCCTGCCTGCAGGAGCCTGGGATGGACTTGCAGGCTGTCCTAAAATGTTTTCCTGACCGAAACAACCGCAAACCTTCTGATCTTCCTTCCTTGGCCACCATTCCAACCCCCTGGTCTCTTTAGCAGCACAATTCCAGGCTGCCCCAAACCAGCATGTCCTCCCAGCTCTGCAGGCCCCAAATTTGGGCTCAGAGGTCTCAGCAGCACCGAGGCACAGAGGAACAACTGGATCCCACCATTCCCCCTTCCATCCCCTTTTTAGGAGGACGATTCCCCCAAGCGTCTGTTCTCCCTGGGTGTAGCATCTCCCAGCTTTCCTTGGGGTGCAACTTCCCCGAGAGGGTGTGGAGAGAGGCTGGGAAATAATATTTAGAAGGGAGCCAAGCAACTGGGTGTGTCCCAGGAAGCCCCAAAACCTACCTGAGTCATCGGCTTATCTACATGGGAACGTGGTCGGGGTGACTGCGGGGTCACGGGTGTCCCACGTCACCTTCAGCTGCTTTCTAGTAGTCCCTGGGGAGGAAAAGGGTGAAGGGTTGTCCCCACTGGGTGACTAGAAAAGCAAATAACAGTTACAATCAGTCAAAAGGCAGGGAAGAAGTCAGGTCCCCTCTGCGCCGGGGAACTTCCTCGTTGGAATTCCAGCATGCAAATCTCCCCTGCCCATGTCAGACAGGAGGATCAGAAGTGCCAGGGAAGCAGGGGGCGGGGGGAAGGGGGTTGTGAGGTTATTTATTAGATTTTATATGTTATATATTTGATCTGTGTTATTTATGAGGTGCCTCGTGTGGGGAGAGGAGGAGCAGGAGGGGATGGGGATTTCTCCATTGCCAGTTGATCCACGGCACTGTTGGGTCCCAGTTTGGGGGAGAAAGAGCTTCCACAGAATCCTGGAGTGCTTTGGACTGGAAGGGACCTCTCACAGAATTCTGGAATGCTTTGGGTTGGAAGAGACCTTACAGACTCCCCAGTTCCAACCACCTTCCCAGAGACCAAGTTGCTCCAAGCCCCCCTTTCCCCTCTCTCTTCCCAGGAGCCCTCTGAGTCTCACCAAGCTGGTGGAAAAGTGTGGGATTCTCCCTCTCTCTGCTGCCAGGAATTGAGCCTTCCCTGGTGACAGCACCAGCTGCTTCAGGCAGGGCCTGGATCAGCAAAAACGAGTGTTCTGGAAAGAAAAAAAATGAAATTAAAAGTGATGCTCCTGCAAATTAATATGAATGTTTGCAATTAGGGTTAATTACCATCCCTTGGGTGCTGATGGCTGCATGTTAGCCTTGATCCAAGCTGTGGAGGCTTGAGCTGGTGGGTTAAATCAGAGCCTGGTGGGCTCCATGTCACATCTGGGACCATCCTGAGGACACCTGGCAAGGACAGGACTTCCCCCATGGAATTGGCCTCCCCTACCTGCCAAAACAGGGTATCCACATCCAACCCCACCTCTCGGGAAGGCTCCAAGGCCAGGGACAGTCCAGAGAATCACCTGGGCGAGCGTTCATAATTTAACAGTGCGGATAATTAGTGTCTGAAGCCTGGAACTGGTTAATTGGCTGGGGCAGACACAGCCTGAGGGCTTTTGCTCCAGCCCTACCCCAGGAAAGCATCCCAGAGGCTGGAAAGAAACCGAGCAGGTGTGAAGTTGGGTTAGGACTGAGGCTTTGGCCTTGAGCTGAAGTCAGTGGTGGGGAAACCTTGCCCTGGTAACCCCAAAAAGGCCAGTCCTGACATATTTCGTGCTCAGTGTCCAACACCAGGCTGGGTTTTCCACGAAACCGGCACGGGATGAATCACAGAGTGGTTTGGGCTGGAAGGGACCTTAAAGATCATCCCGTTCCCCCCTCCTGCACTTGCAGCACCTGGGAGCCAAACCCCAGGGAGATGTTATCTCCCCCCACATGCCACCACAGGCGTGCAGGAGCCCCAGGCCGGTCTGTCTGCCTGCAGACAGGGCTCACAAAGCTCTCCTGGAGTCAGGGAACGTTGGGAGCCAGGCGGGAAAAGCTGCAGCCTCACCGCTCCCAGGGTCTGGATGGGCAGGATCACGCCCAGGGCTGCCGGTTCTTGGGGATTTTCTGGGGAGCGGGGTTCTGATGCCACGAGGTCCAGGAGATGACCTTGAAGGTTGTGTGGGCCCAGCCTGACCTTGGGGATGAGCTGGAGCTGCAGCCCTTCCACCAGCTGGCAGAGGAGGTGAATTCTCCCAGGCAATCCACTGGCGAGATGGGACAGCTCAGGAGGGTGGGAAACCAAACCCTCTGCAATGCTGGAGCCATCCCCCCCACGGGGAGCTGGTGGTTCCTGGGGGAACCATGGTTTATCCCTGAAGTACCCAAAGGGATCCAAACCCTCCCAATCAGGTACCTTGACCATCTCACCAGCCCCAAGCCCAGCATGTCTGTCCCATCAAGCAACAGGATTCCCAACCAATCCCACCAAGGAAGTGCCTTCCCCAGCCAAGTTTTATATCTTTCAAGCAATTCCCTTCCCAGAGCGAGGGAGGAAGATTCCTTGGAGCAGGATATCTCCCAGCAGGACACGACAGACCGTGATGGGATGAGGTTGAGATCAGACAGGCAGTGAATGATTAGCCCAGGACCTGAGGCTGCTCCTCCACCGCACTCTGCTCCAACTCCCCCTGATGGGAAATCTCATTTTACCCACCCCCTACCTTATTTCCTGCCCTCAGAGCAGATGGATAGAAAGTGGACGCATCCCAGTGTGTACCTGGGAACAGGCCCTGGCGGTGCTTCAGAGCCCAAGCTCCCATGCCAAGGCCAGAAGCAAGAACTCAGCAGGAAAACCAGGAATTTCCACCTCCAATAGCCACAGTTTCACCAGAATGCAATCCAGGGGCATCCTGGCAGCTGCTCCAGGTTCCTCTCCTAGTTTTCTGCTGTCTCATGTTCCTTGTGGAGGTGGAGCTGAGGGCAGCCAAGGTCAGGAAAGGACCCAGCAGGATAAAGTCACGCTCCCATCTCAACCCCTGGGGAACATCAGCCAAGGTTTTCCTCTCCCCAGCCCATTGCTGTGTGTCCAATACCCACCAAAAGCAGATTTGAACAATAAATATATGGTTCTCAGTGATCTCTCCCTCAGACAGCAAATCTCACTGCCCCAAAAAGCCCCCAAGTTGTGCTGCAACGAGGAGAAGTCGCAGCCTCAGGTGGGATTGGGAATGCTGAGGGAAGAGCAGACACTGCTGGAGCCACTTCCAGGGGGCCTGGCAGAGGGTCCACCCCTCAGAGTGGGCAATATTAAGGATATTCACCTCAAAAACACTTTCCCCCTTTTCTGTGGTTTTCTTCCAGGCTGAACCACGATGCTGTGGAGAAGTGGAAGGGCAAAAGGCAGGAGAGGAGGGGAGACCTGTCCAAACAGGACAGCTTGGAGATTGCTGCCCATCCTTTCTTGGACAGGTGGGAACAGAAACATTCCTAAAGATGCAGTCACTGACCAGGCTCAGCCCTGGAAAACCCGTGGCTTTAGCAAAAGAGGGGGGTGAGGCAGAGGGAAAGGTCAGTGCTGAAGATTTGGGGGAGGAGAAGAGCCAAGTGCTGCCTCCAGCCAGGACTTCTGTGGAGAACCATTACCAGAGGTTCAAATGATAGCAGTGGGATGGGGCTGGAGCATCCCCTGTGCTCTGCACAGTCCTAAAAAAAACCAGCTCAATCCTAAAAAAAGGGACAGTGGGGAAAGGAGAAGTACAGGTTCTTTCCAGGTGTCATAGAATCAGCCAGGTTGGAAAAGACCTCTGAGATCACTCAGTCCAACCCTGCTGTGGTTCCCAGCCCATGGCACTGATGCCACATCCAGCCTGTCCTTAAACACCTCCAGGGAAGTGACTCCATTCCCTCCCTGGGCAGCCCATTCCAGTGTCTGATCACTCTCCCTGGAAAAACCTTCTTCCTGATGTCCAACCTGAACCTCCCCTGGCACAGCTTGAAGACCAAGCCCTCCGGTTCCTGAGATCAGAGACACCACCTGGATGGTTTCCCTGGGACCACGGATGGAGGAGAAGCAGGACCACGCTCCTGCACGGGGTGGGGGGGGAGCAACAAGTGCCTGGGGCCACCAAGGGAGGAGAAATCCCCATCCCAGCACCCCAGCAAGGCCCGCAGGAGAGGGCCTGGGCAGCGAACTCGTGCCCCCGTGCCCCCTCAAAGAGCCGCCGACATCTGCAGCCGCCCGGCTAATGAATACAAACGAGCGCCCCGTGCCCCGCCGGGGGGTCTTTAACACTTCACACGTCCCCCTGACGTTGAGTGATCATCTCCCAGAGCCAGCCCGGGCAGCCCCTCCGTCCCGGGAGATGAATGAGCGCCGAGGAGCCGCGGCAGGGGGATCATTTTTCATCCCCCAGCCCCGCTTAACCTTCGGCGAGCAAAATGCGATTTGCCGGGCGCTGTACCTGCCTCGCCCTGGCGCTGGGTCAGGGAGGGGCAGCCGTGATGGATGTCCTGCCCCTGCTAATCACATCGGGGCCCGGGCAGATATTGATGGCAGCCTGCCTTTGATCCATGGCTCTCCTGAGCCCTCATCCAATTACGGCCCCGTGGAATGGAATTAGCAGGGCCACGGAGCCACGTGGGGCTTGGCATGGGGGGGCATGGAGGGAAGGAGGAGGGGACTGCCCTACCTGGGGATGGCAGGGATGGAGAGGGGGGCAGGAAGATGAAGCCCAGTCCCACCTGGGGAAGCAAAGATGAAGCCCAGTCCCACCTGGGGATCAGATGCCCTGCACAAAGCACTAAGGTCCATCCCTCTGAGAGGGTAATATTTAGGATATTCACCTCAAAGACACTTCTCCCCTTTTCTGGGGGTTTCTTCCAGTCTGAACCACGATGCTGTGGAGAAGTGGAAGAGCAAAAGGCAGGAAAGCAACCCCACCTTGCTTCATCCCCACCACACAACAATGCCACCACCCTTGCCCTCTCTTGGCACCCCAGCTGCCCTGCTGTGCTGCTCCCTGCCTGACCCAGTTTCTCATCCCAAATCCGGTTGTTCCACCCCCCCCCATGCCTCCGTGCCCAAATTTCTCACCAGGTACGTAATGCTCTGTGCTCATTCCTCTTGGATTCCATCCAGGCTTCCCTGCCAGGAGAGGTGCAATCCCTTCCCTACCTGCTTCATCTCACCCCATCCTTATCTCAGGCCACGTTATCTCTGCACCATCTGCTCCTCTCCCACATTTATCTGCTCTCCCAGCCTCCTTCACCTGCTCAGCGGGCAAGTGGTGACAGCTGTGTCTTATCTGCTTCCTCCCTCCACCTTTGCTTTAAACTCTTCACTCCTGCAAATCTTTGGTGGTCCTTCTGGTCCAGTGTCCACCTTCCTGCTCCTTCCTGGCTCTCAGGGGTGGGAAGCAGCTCACTGAAGACTTGTTTTTGGCTCATGGAAGAAGAAATCATAGAATCATGGAATGGTTTGGTTTGGATGTTAAAAACCATCTAATTCCACTCCCCTGCCATGGGCAGGGACACCTTCCACTAGACCTGGCTGCTTCAAGCCCTGTCCAGTGTGTCCTTGAACACTTCCAGGGACGGGGCAGCCACAGCTTCTCTGGGAAATCCATTCCAGTGTCCCCCCACCCTCACAGGGAAGAATTTCTTCCCAATATCCAACCTAAATCCACCCTCTTTCAGCTTTGGATGACAGTCCTGTACACGGGGCACGGGGAGAGGGCAAACCCACAGGTATTCCTCCCATCCCAAATCCTTACTGTGTGCCATGGCAGCTCCATTCCTGGGGCTGCAGAGCCTTGTGGAGCAGAAATCCCAGGGCTCACCTGACAACTCCACTTCCCTGCAACCTCAGCCAATCTCATCCAGGAAGGAGGTTAAAGAGGTGAATCGAGGTGAAGGCAAGAAGGGACAGAGACAGGAGGAAATAAAATGCTCAGGAGTATCTGTTGAAAAGCGTTTGTCTCACCTGACTCGGAGAAAATAAGGAGGAAAACAAAAGCCCTCCCTTCTTGTGGGTTTGGGATTCGGCTTCGGAAAACAGCTCCGGTACAGGCAGCAGGAATGAAAACCTTGTGGGGTGATCTCCAGCTTTGAGCAGGGGATTGGCCTGGAGACTTTCCAGAGGTCCTGTCCCACTGGAGAAGGCAGGAGCACCTGCAGGGTCTGAGCGTGTTGTGCCGGATCTTCTTCCTTGCTGTGTCCTGCAGACCCCACGGAGCATCATCGCTGGTGGGGATAACTCAGCTGGGCTGGCACCTGGCCTCCATCCCACCTGTGAGAAAGGCCAGGCAATTCCTGAGACACTGGAGGTGGTAAATCCCAGAGCAGAAACAGCGAAAGTCAAAATGAGGGACTCCTAGAGGTGAGAAAAGCCTGGACAACAAAAAGGGGCAATCCCAGGGCTCAGGGAACGCTCCCTGCACTTACCCAGTGACACTGTCAGGTCAGGGGGTGAGGGGGGGTGTGGGACCATGTCCTGCCCCCAATGGATGCACCATCCCAACTTGGCCTTCTACAGAGGTGCCTGAGGATGCTCCTGGGGAGGGTTTGTTACAGGGATTGCTCCTTGGAGGGATAGGGCTACACCCAGGGACAGGACCCAGGGAATGGCTGGAGCTGTGCCAGGGCAGGCTCAGGTTGGATCTCAGGAGAAGGTTCTTCCCCCAGGGGTTGGGCTGGATGATCCCTGTGGGTCCCTTCCAGCTCAGGGTATTCCATGGTTCTATAGAAACCGGGCTCTGGCAGCCCCTGCACAGGCTGGGGGTGGTTCGAGATGCCCTGAGGACACCTGGGGTGAAGGGCTTGGTGTCCCACAGCCAGACAAGCGGCTCTGGGGAGCCCTTCCAGGGCTGGCAGGGGGTTGGCCCTACCCTGGACATGGATTTAGGTGCTTGGTGTAACACCACTCCCACATCCAGGCCCCCAAACCTACCTGTGGCTGCTCCTCATCGCTCCAGAGGCCAGGATGGTCCGAGGTCTCTGCCCACCATCTCCCAGGGGAGTCCCACGCTGCTGGATCCCATCTCATCTTCACAGGTGCTGCAGGACACCTTCATCTCTCCTGCCTGGGGTAAATGGCCCCGAGCTGGAGCCTCCAGGCTGCTCTGAGCAGGGCTCAGATCCCAAAATCCACCAGGCCAAGGGAACAGGTCCTTGATCTAGGTACTGGGTGCCCTGGGGGGCTTCCTGCACTTTTGGGATCCCACCTGGCCCTGCAGTTGGATCAGATGGCACTTTTCCTTCTGCCCATGATTGCCAACAGAAGCACCCAGAAGAACATCCTGATGAACTTTGGGAGGTTCCCATCCTCCCTTCAGCCTCTTCTGCCCCTGGCAGGGGTTGAATTAACAAACACCACCGGGTAGAACTTTCCCTTCTGAAAATTAACACCTGGGCACTCCCTGCCCCGGGATCTGACAGATCCCAAAAGGGAGAAATCGCTGGAAAAAAAGGGGTTTAGAGGAATTCCTGGAATATAAACCATCCAGGATCCTGTGCTTCACTGCAGGGAGTCTCCCAGACCATGAATATTCCCTAAATCCTTCCTTCCTACACACTGAGCCTCACCATGAGCCTTCCACAAAACCTCCCACCCCCTGCCATGGGCAGGGACACCTTCCACCAGCCCAGGGTGCTCCAACCTGGCCTTGGACACTTCCAGGGATCCAGGGGCAGCCACAGCTTCTCTGGGCAACCTGGGCCAGGGCCTGCCCACCCTCATAAATAAGAATTTTTGATAAAAACCCGATTAAAATAGCCACCAAATTAAGGCAAATGTGGCTTTAGCTCACAGTGTTCCAATGCCACACGGGCTGTGGGAGCCAGTGCCCCTCAATCCAGGGATTGTCTCCTACGGGATCCTCCCTAAATCCGTGGGTTTCAACAGCAAATCTTTGCTGCTTATCCAAAAGAGACCTTGAATTTTATCTTTTTATAGGATTTTGTTGGTGGTTGTTTTTTTTTCCCCAGCGAGGTGAGGGCAAGGGCAGCAGCACCTTCCCAGCGATGCACAGGCACTCCATGGATTAAACAGTTAATTGCTGTATTGTTTAATTGGAGTTACAACAGGATAAATGTACAGTTGGAATCAACATGCTAAATTCTAAAGCAATTCCACCTGGAAACCATGCAGTCCATTCCTTAAGCAGTCCAGCTCTTTGTCTTCTCTTTTTCATCAGTAGCTCTGCTAGTGAGTTTTAAGGAGGAAAAAAAGCAAACAAAAAACAACCCCCCCAAAAAAAATTCCCTTTAAAGTTAAACCTAATTTACTAAATTTTTTTCCCCTTATTGTGCAACGACTTGTGCAAAAAAAGCTGTTTCCACCACATCAGTTTTACAAAATCACGGCCTTTCCACCTCCCCCCCCCCAAAAAAAAAATAATAATAAGTGAGAAAAGGCAACTCAAGCAGCCGGTGGACAGGGAGGGATTGGGATGGGGGCAGGGATTGGGATGGGGGCAGGGGTTGGGATGGGGGCAGGGATCGGGATGGAGTGTTTTCCTGCCAGAACTGAATCAGAGGGATGAGCCAAGGCGGAAAGAGCCCGGCACACGCAGGATTCCAGAAGCCTCAGCTGCCCGTGGAATTTTTGGGGTGCTGGGCTCCCCCAAAACTGGGGGAGCTGTGGGTGGGGATGGATGTAAAGGTTCCTAAATCCAGGTGGTTGCAGACTGGAGCAGCAAATTTGGGATGAAGCAAATCATCTAGTCCCCAAATCCCAGGCTGATCTTCCCCCTCTCTCCATCCGGCACTTTTGGGGTGAATCCCACCCAGATCCCGGGGAATTCAGGTCAGTTCCCGTAAAACTCACAACTTTCCCAGTGGACAGCAAGGGCTGGGAGCATCTTGAAGTCATTTGGGGACGAGATTTATTTGTGAGTCGTGCTCCCTTCGAGCTCCCCAGCACGGGACAGACCCCGAGTCGTGCTGATGGGGGGACACACGGGGGGTCTCCTGGCCCCAGGGAACTGTGGGGAATGGGACACAGAGATCCCCCCGTCCCCGTGGCACCCAGGGGTGGGACACACACCCAACACACCCAGACCACTCCACGGTCCCAAAAAAAAGCACCAAGCCCAACCCAGAACTCAAGGGAAAAGCCAACCAGAGGCAGGAAACATCCAAGGGTGGAGATGTCTCTCCCTGGGGTTTGGACACTGCTCGGAAGGGGGGATTTTACCCCAAAAGCAGCTCCAGCACAAGGAGTCAGGAGGCCACCAGAGCAGCCCTGGCTCCACCTCAGCCTCCTCATCCCATGTTGCCTCCCAGCATCTCCCAGTTTGGGGCCAGCACAGAACCCCACACACCTCCTGCCCCAAAATTCCAGCTTCCCAGAGGCACAAAAGCAGCTGATTTTGAAGGAAAACAAACCCAAAGCAGCCCCTGGAACAAAGCACCAGCCAAACTTCTCCCATCCCCATCCGAGCTGGGAGCTGAGGCTGGATCTAAAACAGAGTGCAAAATATGCTGAGAGCATCTGACCTGAACTGCAGCCCCTGGAATAAACCAAAAAATCCCAGGAAAAGCCTCCTCCTCTCTCTCACACGTGCTGATGGCTCATGGAGAACGCTCCCCTCACCTATGGATACACTTGGGGCTGCAAATTCCCACCTTACATAGAATTATTCCCAACCCTTGGACTGCCTGACGAGATGATAAAGAGAGATAAGAAGTGCAGATGCTTCCCAGGAAGCCAAAATTGGGGTGGGGTATTTTTTGTTGTTAATGTATTTTTTTCCCCTCACTGGTGGTGATTTTTGTTTTCCCCCCTGGAATATTTTTACGAATATTTCCTGGAAAAATTGGGGCAGCAACCCTATCTTTTTTTTTTTTTTCTTTTTCTACAGCCACTGCTTAAAATCTAAAACCCTCTAAGGAACGTTCAGTGTCTGGGGAGGGAGGGGTTATAGCAGCATTACTTATTTTGAGGGGTTGCAAATCTTCACTTGGGGTTCTGCTCCCTCTTCCCACCCTCCTTGGAAATTCCCAGCGACAACCTTCCCCTCCTGAGCAGTTCCCCCATCATTAGTAGGGGACTTAGAGGGGATTTGGAATGTCTTCCAGGGCTTTTTAGGCAATCTGTTCAAAAGATTAATTCTGTTTTCAAGGGGATTGGAGCTGCATCTCTTGGAACAAAAAGTTAATTAAGACCAGAGCACCAAAAATGCCATTTTTCATCCCGGGGCTGTGACTTGCGGTTCAGGCTCTTGACCTCCCCAAATCAGGAACTCCCTGAATCCCCTCCCTTGGCCCAATCTGAACTTTCCCAGTGGCAAGTCTGGAGCGCCAGGAGCTGGTTTTGTGGGATCCCAATCCCAAGGAGCGAGGGAACCCACCCCGGGCACGGCACGGCCGCGTCGCTCCTCTTGGAATTGGAGCTCGGTGGAGACGGGAAGGGGAGCCCAGATGTGGGATGGGGATGGGAAACGAGGAGTTGCCTCCAGGCCCAGCTGTGTTGAGGTTTTCCTGCAGGAATACCTTGTGCAGTGGGATACAGGAGGGAGAAAATGGAATTTCGGGGTGGCAGCAGATGCTTTGTCCACCAAAATCCCTTCCTGATATCTGAGGATCCCGATCCTTCTCCCTTTATCCCACACCCTGACTGAGTTCCTCTTCTCCCCCTGGAAGCCTTTGCTGGGTCATCTGTGGGTTTGTCTACAAAGATGATCCCTTTCTGGCCACGTGACACCAACTTTCCTTCACCTGCTTCTTTTTCCTTCGTCCTCCTTGCATGTCCTTCCAAGAGGCATTAAAAAGGAAGTCACCTCTGATCCCCCTCCAAAATCTGAGGAACCACAATGCCAGGATGGGTTTTCCCTCCTAGTAATGAAAATAATCCCTTGGTCCTCGTGGATGGAGGAGGCTGGGACAGGACAACAGCCCCAGGAGGTCATCCCTGACCACATTCCTGTTCACTTCCAGGGTTAAGCAACGCGAATCCTTCCCAAAAACACAACAAACCACCCAGAAGTCTTGCTGAGGAACAAGGAGAGAGGACAAAGCCTCATCCCCTTCGTGCATCCAGAGGGTGGGAAACGGGCACATTTCCTGAAGCCCACCCAGGCCTGTAACATCCACCAGGAAGATTTTAATTCCCTTTACCACAGGGCTCTGGGAGAGGGGGAATGCGGCTGGATAAAGTTTTCACCTGCAGCACTTGGAGTCAAAAGGGTAATGGGACGATAAGGGTGAAAATCCCCCTCAGTAACCTGAACCCCAGAGCTAAAATCCCGCTGGGAACGTTGCCCTGCTCCTCAAAAGCTGCCTGATTCCAGCAGAGAGTCTTTGGGAACCTTCAGAGAGGAGGGGAATTTTGTCCATAGGCACTTTGGAGCAGGGAGGGGACTGAGCACTGCTGACCATGCCAGGGGTTCCACAAGTTTCCCACTCGAGGTCCCATCCAGGGCTGCTCCTCACACCGAGCAAACCAAGGGAAGCAAGAGGGGCTTCACCCCATGGAACCAACAAGAGGAGAGGGAACATGGGACACCAGCATGGAAAAGAGAGGGAAAACCCCAGAATGCAGTGCCCTGGGCATCAGGAGAGCTCAGTTTTACCCCATCCCTCCATTCCTGCTGCCCCAACATGGACGTGATCCGCTGCAATTCCAGCACCAATCCGGCTCCACGGGACACCCTGCCGGGTTATCCTTTGGCTCTCCCTTTCCATATCTAATTAATCAGGCAGCTCTACAGCCCTTCTCCACCCCAGCAGGTGCCGGTGGTGGAGCTCAGGGGTGGCCACGCCGCTCATGGACACACAGGGAAAGGCTGCAGCTCCAGGGATCCCCAGGGATCCCCCTTTGCCAAGGTGGAAACCAGCTCTTAGATGGGAAAACGAGGAGAAAAACTGGGAAATCACTTTGTCTCTCTTTCCTACCTAAATCCAAAGCACAGGCTGGCAAGACACACTAATGGGTGACTCTCTTTCCTCTGACCCATGAGAAGAATCCCAACCACGGCTCCTCCCTCCGGATTTTTTGCGGATAACCGAAGGAAGGCAGGATGATCCCTTCAATTTGGCTGCTACAACAGGAAAACAGCCGGGCTGTGAGCTTCTCTCTCAGGCTTTAGGGCTTCCTCTGGCTTCCTAAACCCCAGAAAACAGGAGTTCATCCCAGGAGCCTCCTGAAACCCCCTCCAAGTGCCAGCCTCTTCTCCCAAAGGGATTGTTCCACAAGGAGCGTTTTGTCACCGGGAAAGGGGGTTGGGAGGAGGGCGGGGGGGGAAGGTTCCGGGAATATACAGGTGAATAAAAAAATACATATATTCTCTTTCAACAAGAATCCCAAGTCCAGGGGGGTTTGGGAAGGAAGGAAGGAAGGAAGGAAGGTCCCCCCCAGCCCCCTCAGGAGTGGTGGCTGTTGATGAGGCTGCGGAGCTGCTTGGCCACGGTGTCGATGAGCTTCTGCTTGTCCCGCTCGTTCTTCCGGAACTGGGCAAAAACGTTGTTTTTCCTGCTCGTGTCCCTCATCCTGCGCAGAGCAGAAACAGGTTATGGCACGAGGGAGGGAGCCACGTGGGAATTCTGAGTGTTCAGGGGAGGAGGTGCCCCAGTTTGAAGGCTCTGCAGTGACTTCTATCACATTTTTGGGGCGTCCTTCTGCCTTTGCACGGTTGGTGTTTTTGCTCCAAACCCCACAAATCCCCACCAGTGTCACCACGGGGTCTCTCCAGTGACAAACTGCAAGAAGCCCCAAAGCCTCTGCCTCCAAACAGGTCCCCTCTGAAGTGGGGACACGACAGCGATGTCACGGCAGGAGGGACTTAAAAAACGAGCATCCAATCCACAGAATCAAGGGGTTTAACTTGAAATGGTGCGTTGCACGAGGTTTTTGTGGGGGCTGGAAAGGTCTGGAGTTGTGAGCTTAAAATATTATATGGAAATCACATGGAATGGTTTGAGTTGGAAGGGGCCTTAAAACCATCTGCTTCCAACCCCTTGCCATGGGCAGGGACACCCTCCACTAGAGCAGGTTGTCCAATGTATACAATACATATATTATATAAATATATGTAATTGATAATAATTATATTATGAAATTATTGATATTCAAGGAAGGAATCCAGTTTTTTTGAAGCAACGCACTGGTGTCCACGAGGTCTCCGAGATCCAGGGCCCAGCAGAGGGGGTGGTGGGATGGACAAGCTGGTGCAGCTCCACCTTTCTCCAGCGTGTAAAACTGGTGGTTCCTGCACTTTGCATTTTTTCTGGGGCGAGCCAGGCCTTGGTGAACATTCCAAGGGTGCTGGGAAGGGAAGCCAACCCACCAGGATCAACCCTTGAGCAGCTCCTGAAGGCACCAACCTCCCACCACCCAACTGGCCGGGGCTCAGCTCTTCCATAATGCCCCAATTTGAACCTGATTTTCTGGGTAAATAGATCTGGCAGAGGCTGAGGGCTTTGGATGCATCCCACAATCCTGGTTTGTTTTTTTTTGTTTTGTTTTGTTTTGTTTTGTTTTTTTGCTTTGGGGACCAAAAATAAGGATTAAAGTGACGGGGACACAGCACTGATATTCCCTGGAAGTTGGCACTTGGTCAGCCCGGGGGGGTTTGGGGTTAACTGAGCACAGCCCAAACCTCCTGAAATCATTGAACCGATTACACAAAAAAATATCCAAGGTTTTCCATGCTTCAATCTTCCTAAAAAGAGCCAAAGGGAATCTGAAATGTTCCCCAAAAACATCCAGCTTGGAACTGGAAACCAGGATAACAACTTTACCCCAAAGGCTAATTTACTGCAGTTGTAAATGTCCAAAGACACAGCATTACAAGGGAGTTGCTTTCCCAACAGTAACTGGATAGCCAGGAGTACTTTAATTCAGCAAAATAGGGATTGTTTTTTATTTTCCCTGTTTTTTTTTCAGCCAGAGATGTCTTCCAGCTGCTCCCCTGCAAGAAGCAGGGAGCAACCGTGCCGACGGCAAGAGGAGTTTGGAGTTGCCCGGGTCAGATCTGTCCCAGGATCATGAATTTTGGACACCTCCACAGCTCTGAACAGCTCCAGAGGTCAAAAAGTGCTTCACCAGGAGAGCTGAGAGCTCTCCCAGATTATGTGGGGACATCAGAGGTGCTGAAAGTCAACTTATGCCTTCAAAAACCTCCTCCCAGTGTCGTGTCCACCACTCTCCATCCCTGCCTGCTGCAGGTGACACGCAGGGAACTCAGAGCAGGAGAACCCTCCCATCCTGAGCCATCTCTGACCCCGTGGGACCTGTTCAGGTCCATGAAGTATTTTTGAAGCAGCCCATGTTCTATGCAAGAAAACCTTGGTAAGTGTTTGAATGATTAGAGGAGAGCTGGGTGGACAAAACCACCAAGATCAGGACAAAAAGGAATCGCAGTGGGAGCTCTGACCCCACAGCAAACCCACAGGAGGGCCTGGTAAGGTCTGGGAGGGAGGGATGGGAGCTGCTGGTCCCTCTGGACACCACGTGGAGGTAGAAGCACTAAGCCATCAGATATTACGAATGAATGAAATTCCCTCCAGGACCCCGAATCCTGCAGGGTTTGGGTTGTGCTGTGCACATTCACAGTTCCATTTCTCCGAGAGGAGCCCTGGGCCAAGCCCAGCCTGGGTCTGTAACGTCAGCCCAGGGAGGAGAAGTGAAAGGAAGGGAAAGCGAGAGCTCAGCTCCCTCCCCACCCCTGTCAACAAACACCCCCTTTAACAGAGCCAAGCTTTGTTTAAATTAATCTATAAGGAAAAAAAAAATCAAAAAAAAAAAGGAAAGGAAAGGAAAGGGGAGTAAAAGCTCCTCTTTTAGCTCTAATTAGTGCATTTGAGACGCCCAAGTTCCCCGAGGGCCCCGTTTCAAAGGCAGTTTGCATTTCCATCGTTTAGTGCTCCATTTAAACCAAACAATCGCTGCAAGGTGAGGGTGAAAGCCCAAGCAGGCAGAGTCCTTACACTCGGGGTATCCTGGGAGAGATGTGTCACTGGGAAAAGAGATAATGATGGGAACAGGTCACAGAAGGAGCCAGCGGATCGGAATTTCCCCCCCCCTCCGCCCCGCCTCGAGGGCTGGGGAGGTGGGCTGGGAGCACCCAGGTCAGGGAGCACACTCAGGACAGCTGGAGCTGGTGGGTGATGGACAGAGAGACCCCCTAAAGGGCCTGAAGTCTGAGTGGGGAGAGCTCCTGGAATGGCACAAGGATGAGGGACGTGCAAGTGCCAACCCGGTGATTTCAGCGGGGGGTTCCTCCAGAAATTGAATTGGATACAGGAATACTGTCCTTCAGATTCCTTCCCATAATGGATGGGATGGGGGGAATGGCCTTAAGCTAAAGGAGGGCAGGGTTAGATGGGATATTGGGAAGGAATTCCTGGCTGGGAGGGTGGGCAGGCCCTGGCACAGGTTGGGTAGAGAAGCTGTGGCTGCCCCTGGATCCCTGGAAGTGTCCAAGGCCAGGGTGGAGCAGCCTGGGATAGTGGAAGGTGTCCCTGCCCGTGGCAGGGGGTGGAATAAGCTGGACTTTAAAGTCCTTTCCAAACCAAACCATTCCATGATTCCATGACGGTTTTATCCTGCCCACTTCTCCATGCAAGACTTAGCAGGGGGGTACCCATGGAATGAGCTGCTTGGACAATTATTAATTATCATTTTTGGCAGGTCTCTCCTCTCTGTCCCACCAACTGGAACACCGGCTGTGAGGTCTGATGGGGCAGCAGAGCAGTGGATCCTCCCTGGAGCTCACCTAAAGACACTGTCCCTGTCCCACAGTGCTTTTAGCACTCCATCCTCTCCCTGGATCCAGCAGAAGGGACATGGAGTAGAAATAACAGAAATAGAAACAATAGAATATAATTATAATAATAGAATATGTTCAGTTGGAAGGGACTGCCAAGGATCATCTGGTCCAGCTGCCCAACCACTTCAGGGCTGACCAAAAGCTGAATCCTGTTGGTAAGGGCATTGAACACTGCAAAATTTGGGATAGGTTTAGAATAGATATTGGAATAGTATCTTGTCTATTTCTTTATATATATATATAGACATAAAAATATTATTATATTGTTTTATATCTAAATATATATTATATTTATAATATATATATATAAAAAACACAATTAATAATTTAGGTCATATAATATTATTAGGAAGAATATCTCGTGCCTGCAGAGCAGCAAATTTTAAATGATTATGGGGCTTGAGATCCCACTTTTACAGCAGAATTTTGTTGTAAGACAAGGGAAACTCTACTTGGGAGGGAAGTAAAAACACAGACCCTCAGCCAAGTCCTTGGATTTTGGTGAAAAAACCGGGATTCAGGTGAGAGGGATAAACCAGGAATTTCCCATTTGAGCTCCCCCTGTCCAGCCAGGGGGTGAAATCTTTGCTCCCTGGATCCCAAGGAGCCTCCTGCTCTCCGAGCTGCTCCATCCCAGCACCACCAGCACGGAAGGAGCTGCCAAAGCAAGACAGGGGGCTGAAAACTCTCCCGGGATTGCGGAGCCACACTCACTTTTCCAGCAGGACCAGGGCAGTCGTGGGGTTCACACGCAGGTACTTGCACGTGGGTTGCCCGTAGTCAGCCAAATACGTCGACCAATCCCACTGGATGAACAGATCCAAGAGCTGGAAAAGGAAAAAAAAAACAACGGATGGGAGGTTGAAAAAAGCTGGAAAAGGGGAGCAGGTGGTTGATCTGGAAGCTGGTGAAGATGCTGGGCGGGTGGAGTTGAACCACCAAAAAAGGTTTGAAGGTTTAACTAACTTAATATTGTTCTGCTAACGTTTAATTACCAAGTATTATTAATTTATGAAGATTTAATGCTGATTAAAGCATGACTGTGTTAATTTATAGTGCACTCCCACTCCGTTATCTCTGTTTTTGGGGTGAAGTAGTGGATTTGAGGTCTGGGACATCCTGAGAAGGTGAAGGACCACAGAGCCCTGACACCCCCAGCCCTGGCAGGAGGACACTTTTGGGGTCAAAGTCACCACAAATTTCTTCAGTCCCCAGATAACCCCTGGTGTTGTTTGAACCATTCCCCCAGGATTTCTCTCACCACACTTGTTCCATCTCAGCACCTTCCAAGTGCTCTGTGAGCGTCTCCAATGCCCAGAACTCCCATGGGAGGTGTGGGACCCACTCAGGCGTTTATTTTGGGTGGGTGCAACAACCAGAGACTGGGAGTCTCAGGTGCTTTCCAGTCCCTTGTAAGAGAAACCAACGGGCCCAACAGTGGGGGAAGGAAAAGAACTGCAGGTTAACTGCAGAATGGCAGGATATGCTGAGTTGGAAAGGACACACAGGGATCATGAAATCCAACCAGCCCTGCACAGTCCCACGTGCCAACCGTGACAGTCCCAGCTCCAGACCTCCAAAATTCCCACCTGGTCAGCTCCACAAGTGCCCCACCGCTCCCAGAGGAGCCAGGTGAGGGACGAGCAAACTACAGACCTCTTCCCACACCATCCCCACCCTTATTTTCCTTAAAACCCAACCAGGAGCTCCCATGTCTTTCCCTCACCCCTCAGAGCACCGGCTTTCCCACCCACCCCCACGGACACAGCTGAGGGTTCATGGGGTGGAGCCTTCACCTCCACCATCTAAAACAGGTTAATTAAGAGCTTCATTTCTCCCCCCACCCCAAACATTCCATCCTGGAGACCAGCTTTGACCACTCTATTTGGAACAGACTCCTGTGTCTTTCCCTCATCCCTCAGTGGCTTTCCCGCCCACATGGACACAGTCAAGGATCCATGGGATGCAGCCTTCACCTCCACCATCTAGCCTTGCATAGAGTCCCACGTGCCAACCGTGACAGTCCCAGCTCCAGACCTCCAAAATTCCCACCCGGTCAGCTCCACAAGTGCCCCACCGCTCCCAGAGGAACCAGGTGAGGGACGAGCAAACCGCAGACCAGCTTTCCTAAATTCCCACACCATTCCATTTCCTTATTTCCCTCAAAACCCAGGCAAGGAGCTCCCACGTCTTTCCCTCACCCCTCAGTGGCTTTCACCGCCCGCACGGACACCGCTGGGGACCCGTGGGATGCAGCCTTCACCTCCACCGTTAATTAACCTCGCCAGGTTAATTAAGATCTTCTGCCTGTCCCCCTCCCTTCCCGAAACATCCCGCCTTGGAGCGCAGCTGTGACCGCTCTATTCGGGGACGGGCTGCCAAGCGCGTGGACGTCTTCATCTCCCGCCTCTGCACATCCCGGCGCCCACCACCGCAGCCGGGAGAAGCCGGGAGAAGCCGGGAACCATAGAGGGCCCATTGTCCCCGCGTCTCCATGGTTTTCCTGGAGGCTCCGGCGCTGTTTAACAACGCGCCCTGCCCCGCCAAGAAGGGGATTTAGCTCCTCCGAGACCTCGAGATACAAAACAAAAATGTGCAACAAGATTCTCTTTGACTATGTAGGTCAGGGCGAAAGAAAAACAAGCCGCCGGGAACAATCCCGCGGGCTGGCGGGGGGGACGGATTAGCCGGGACCTAAGAGGCCTTTTCCAGCCCGCGGTCCCGCTCGGCTTTGTGCGCCGGGGCCATTGTGTCAACCCCAAAGCCGGGCTGAACATGGCTGGCAGGAGGTTTTATCCAAGACGGGCACCTCCGAGAGGCGACCTCCAACGCGATTTCACAGGCCCCTTTCAGGCGGGAGCGGCGGGGCCAAGGCCCCTCCCGCGGGGTTTGTCGGCCGCTGGGAGAACTTGCAATGGTTGTAAGAGGCTAAATGGGAACCCCCCACAACGCACCAAAGGCCTCTCGCTGGTGGCCGAACGTGCCTCGGGCAGAGCCCGAACAAAGCGCGACGAGGGATTGCCGTGGAAAAGGCGCCGAGGGGGCCAGGTAGCCATTCGTGGAGAACGGGGATAAAGGGCCGGTGGAACGGGGTGAAAGGAGGCAGGGAAACGAAAAGGTGAGGGTTTAGAAAGGGGTTAGGAGAAGGTGGGATTGAAATGTGGGGAGTTGTTATAAACAGGGAAGCGACAGAGGCTCAGCGGCTCAGAGGAGGCCCCGGAGATGCTGCCAGGGCTGGAGCCCCTCTGCTCTGGAGCCAGGCTGGGAGAGCTGGGGGGGTTCCCCTGGAGAAGAGAAGGCTCCAGGGAGAGCTGAGAGCCCCTGGCAGGGCCTAAAGGAGCTCCAGGAGAGCTGGAGAGGGACTGGGGACAAGGCATGGAGGGACAGCACACAGGGAATGGCTTCCCACTGCCAGAGGAACTCCAGTGACCTGGAGCTGCTGGTCAACAGTGGCTGAACATGAGCCCAGGTGGCCAAGAAGGCCAAGGGCACCTGGATTGTACCAGCCCTGTGTGGCAGCAGGACCAGGGCAGTGCCTGTGCTGGTGCTGGTGCTGATGAGACCCCACCTTGAATTCTGGGGGCAGTTCTGGGACCTCAGACAAGAGAGACACGGAGGGGCTGGAGCGTGTGCAGGGAAGGGAACGGAGCTGGGAAGGGGCTGGAGCAGCAGGAGGGGCTGAGGGAGCTGGGGGGGCTCAGCCTGGAGAAAAGGAGGCTCAGGGGGGACCTTCTGGCTCTGCAATCCCTGACAGGAGGGGGGAGCCGGGGGGGTTCGGGCTCTGCTCCCAGGAAACAGGGACAGGAGGAGAGGGAACGGCCTCCAGCTGTGCCAGGGGAGCTTTGGGTTGGATATTAAGGACAATTTCTCCACAGGAACCTGCTGCCCAGGGCACTGGTGGATCCCTATCCCTGGAGGGATTTCAAATCCCTGTGGATGTGGCCCTTAGGGACGTGGGTCAGGCTGTGGCCTGGGCAGCACAGCTGGACTCGACGATCCTCGAGCTCTTTTCCAACCCAAACCATTCCATGACTCCAAACGCCCCCACCTCAAGCTGGACCTTCCCGGAGCTCCTTGAGAGCCCGACTGCCCCCGGCTGGCTCCCGACAGTGACGGATGGCCTGTGTATTTTCCAACTGTTTGCCCACATCCATCTTTTCGGCTCGGCAGGTCCGAGGATATCCAGGGCCGGCACCTTTGCCGGGGGCAGCGCCGGCGCTCCGGGTCGTGCTCCGGAGGGGAGAGAGGGCTGGGAGGAGGAAGCCCGAAGGCTCGGGGAGAGCTGCCTCGGAACGATTTATCTGTCACATAAATGTGGTTTTATTGGTTTTACTGTTTCAACTTTTCACCTCTCGCTGCTAAATCTGAACGGCCCAGACAAACACACACACCAAAAAAAAAAAAAAAAAAAAAAAAAAAAAAAAAAAAAAAAAAAAAAAAAAAAAAAAAAAAGAAGGGAAAGGAAAAACCCGCCTGGGCTGCTGAGGGTCTGCTGGGGGAGTTTCCAAATAAAATATGCAAATACCATTAATTCTTTAAACGAGAGTCTCCCTTTCAAGGCCATAAATCAAACTCGACAGCACGTACACTGGGGGGGAAAAGGGAAAAGAAGAGGAGGGGAAAAAAATAAAGAGGAGCTTTGAGCATGAGGATGCTGAAGGGGGGGATGAGCTCAGGAAGCTGCAGGGCTGAGGAGCTGCAGCTTCCCGTGAGCGTCTCGTGCAAGGGCAGGGAGAGGTTCAGGTGCACGTTTCTGAAAAATGAAGGCACAGGGGGGATGGTTTCAATGCGATGCCAAAAGAAAGGTAAATGAATTAAAGATAGTAAATTTAAAAAAAAAAAAATTTAAATTGGTTTTATACAGGTATATGAACTTTTCCTCGAATGGTGAAAATTGAATTCAAGAGAGGCAAATGCTGGAAAGAAAGAAAGAATTAAACTGGGAACCAGTTGCCAGCCCTGCCCCAGGCTCTCCTAAGCAGGGGTTGAGAAACACTTTCTCCCCATTTCACAGAATCACAGACTCACAGAATCATCTAAATTGGAAAAGACCTTGAACATCTTTGACCCCGAATCATTTGAATTGGAAAAGACCTTTTAACGTCATCGAGTCCAACCGTCAATTCTACCTCAAAACCCACTTCCTTTTCGCTCCCCTCAGAACATCACGTTCAAAAACATTCTTTCCATCCAAGCAGAGGTTTGTTTTCAAGCCCATCACCCCAAGCCCAGGGAAAGGACGGTTGAAACCTCCCTGCTGGTGGCAAACAGGGACTGTGCATCTCCCTCCAGATGCAGAGCAAGGCGGGACAGCGTATTCTGCCTGAGACGAGAGGACAGAGCTGCAGCTGGGCAAAATCCCCTCAGCCAAGGCAGGAATAATGGAATGTGAACCCCAACTGATTCAAAATGCGGTCTGCAAGCTCTGCCAGAGTCCCTGGAACAAGATCTGAGCCAGCACCAGCACTTGCACCCGTGTCACGGAGTCGCAGAATTATGGAATGGTTGGGTGGGAAAGGACCTTATGGAACAGCCAGTGCCACCCCCTGCCGTGGGCAGAGACACCTTCCACTAGCCCAGGTCTCTCCAAGCCCCATCCAACCTGGCCTTGGACAGTTCCAGGGATGGGGCTGTGACTGCCTTGAAAGGAATTTGGTTCCATAAGAGGCATTCCCTCACCGCAGTGTTCCAGTTCCAGTCCTTAGAGGGTGGCTACAAGCAGGAGGAGGAAAAAGGATCCCTCTTCACAAAGAGCCCCATGGAGAAGACACAGAAAGCCCCCAAGTTACAACAGGAGAGGTTTTGTTTCAGTATAAGAAAGAAATTCCTTAAGGTGAGAGCAATCTTTCACTGGAACAACTTCCCTGGGGATGTGGTGGAGCCCCCACTGGGTTTTTGGGAGACTCAGATCAACCTGGAAGGGACAGCGATACCACAGGGTTACAGCCAAGCTTTCACCATGAGTTTTATGTCCCCTGGATGCCAGGGCATGGAAAAGAGTTGATTAAGTCAGGTTTGGTGTTTTCCCAGCTGGAAGGAGCACTCCTGCCCTGAAACCTGCTAAGGGTCATCCATGAGCGACTGCTCCCGCTTTTGAGGGGGAGAAGGAGGGATTATTTTCAGAACCAAGCTGAAAACAGCTCTCAAAAGCTTTATTACCCCTTCTAATCCTCACAGCCTCGGAGCCTGATGTTCCTTTTCCACAGCCTTTGCAGCAGCACGTGGAATGAACAGCCTCTGACCCGACACCTGCCACAAAGCAGCCGTGCCGGTAAGAGGTCACACCAGGAGCTTACAAACTTGCTGAGATCTTTCCTTTAAAAAGCTAATTTCAGTGATTTAACACCCCAGCTCCTTCCATGAAGGTGACAACAAGAGCCTCAGAGTAAATCAGCACTCGAGTCCTGCCCCTGTTCCACTTGTGGGAAGGGACAAGGTGCTCCCAGTGGGACCAGAAAACAACCAGGTATGACCCGATCCTGCTGGATACTTTCGTAAAACACCAAAAACTACAGAAAACCAGTGGGAATTTCCAGTTTGCCCGTGCCTAAGCCTGCCCACAACCCACCCCACCACTGGCTGAGCAGCCCCTTCCACCAGCCAGCTGGGAATTGTTGCGGAGCACAAAAGCCCAAGGAGCTTCCAACATCAGCAGCCACAGACAAGGCCATTCCAAATCATTTGTTTTGGTGAGGTTTCAATTATTCCTCGTGGGAAAGCACTACTGAAAGGGAAAGAAATATTGGAGGCCACGGGGAGACGTGGGTTTGGACAATAGTGGTGCCCAGAAGAAAAAGGCACCGGCAACTGGAACATCGTGCTGGTTCCTTTGATTGTGAAAGACATGGAGGGCAAAACTGTGGGCTAAGTGAAAACAGGAGCAGATTTGTCACTGATTTCCCTGGAAATGAAGATTTGCTCTGTGTTTGAGTGTCCTTTGCATTGGTTGGGGGGGCAGGGTGGGAGCAATAAACTGGTGATGCCCAGCTTGGAGAATGTTCAGTTTGAGGGATCCACACACAGAGCACAGGGAAGGTTTAATCTGCTCTCAGGGGCTCACCAGCCCTGGCTTTCCAGGAGTTACTACAGATCAGAGAGTTCTGTCCGGCCTGCTTGGACCTCTCTGTGAAGGCACAACCCTCACAGGGACTCCTGGGAAGATGTCCCACCCAGGGATGTCCTTTCTCCTGAACACTCACCTAAGAGCATTCAGAAAAGAACCCTATCCAAGTTCCTCATTTAACTCGACTGATTTTACAAGCTAAGGCAGCAATTTAATCTTTTTTTTTTTTTTTCCTTTTTCCCCCTCTTTATATCTGCAAAAGTCAAACAGTTCTTGGAAAAAAAACATGAGAGGAATCTGGGAGGATTTATGGCAGACAGGACAGTATGTAACAGAGAGAGGTCTGAGACCAACAGAGCCCCAATCTGTCCAGTCTGGATTATTTTCAGATTCACATTATTGCCTGTTTATAGGTTTTTGTATTCCTGACATCAGAATTCCAGCAGGAAGGGCTCCAGAAAGCTCTTTGCCTGCGCTGTGTGCACAGAGAGATCTCCCGGTTTTCCATCTGCGAGCGTTCACAGTTTATGAGGAGGAAAACCTCCGGCTTTCCACCTGCTTTGAAGCACCGCTGGAATTCCACCGGTTGTCTTTTCTACCCTTTCAGAAGGTGTTTGTTCTTGTTAAAACCCTAACACAATTCTACCTTACAAACGTTTCTGGCTGTAACTCACTTCTGTGCCTTCAACAAAAAAAAAAAACAACCCTCCCTTTTGGGTTAAACTGAGGAATCCACCTTCTCCTCCCACCCTGCCACACGAAACCACATGAAGGAGCCTCGAAAGGTTGCTGGGCTTCGAGAGAAGTGAAGCAAAACAGCCCCACGAGCTGAGGATCAGCACATCCTGTTGGGGTGACAGTCCCTGAGGTGGCTGGAAAGTCCCTGCCAGCCCCGTTCACGTCCACCTGGTTTTGCCGGTGCAGGACCGCGGCTTTACTCGTTCCCTGGATATCTGCCCGTAGGGAAAGCTGAACCAAATTCTAGGGAAATCCCAAGTTTCTCTGCTCGTGGCAAAGCACTTGGGGAGGGGAAAAAAAAAAAACAAAAAAACCAAAAACAAACCCCCAAAAACCGAGGCATGAAAATGATTTGGTGCAAACCCAGTGGGATAAAATCCGGCCTTTCCAGCGATAACCGCCCGCCCGGGGGGATTTTATGAATGGCCACGGGAACAAAAGGAAACTCTGCCCTGCTGGGTCTGGTGGCCAATTTGCACTCCTCAAAATAATTATGTGGACTCATCAGATTCTCCAGGCAGGTTCACAAGTTTGCAAGGCAGCAGTTCCACCCTCCAGACCCTACAATCTGGTAGGACACGAGGACAATACTGGGCAGGAGCCAAGAGAAATGAAAGAGCCTCGGAAGAGCAGTTCCAGAGGGACTGCTATTGAATAACACTTTGCTTTTCCATTTAGCCATCACAAAAGGGGGATTCATTCCCAAAGAAATGATGTCTCCTTTAGAAGCAGCCCCCCAGTAGCTGCTCCAGCTCAGACACATCCAGGAGCTGCATCCATCCATCCCTGCTCCCAGCAAGGATGAATTCTCCAAGGTCAACACCCAATGTTACGGGGGCTGAATTTGGGATGTGATGCTTGGAAAACGCTCAGCTTGGAGATGGTTATTGTTAGAGGCATTTCTGAAGGGGTTTCAGGCAGGAAAAGGTGGGTTTGCTGAAGGTAGAAGACCCCCCAGCTCCGTGCCTGGGAGGTGGTGGCTCCATGTTCAGGTATCTCGTGGATATGGGAGTTCCTTCCCACTGCTGTATTCCAGGTGTGTCCAGCCTCCTGGATTTATCTGACTTGCCCTGCCTGACCCACACTTCAAAATCAGAAAGAAGAAAGATTTTCCAGTGAAAATGCTAAGGAATGACATGAGAAATCCCAGTATCACAGCGGCGAGTCAGGATCCTTTGGGAAGGGAAGAGTTAACACGAGCACAAAAACCCCACAAAACCCCCTAAACAAGGGAAAGGGGGTTGAGAGGGGAGAAAAGCAACAGCTCCCCAAATAAAACCACGTCCAGCATTGTACCAAAGGGGAGGAAAAAAAAACAAACGCTTTGATGCCACTTTTCCAGGGGGGAAAACACTCCCAATTCGTCGACGGAGCAGCCAGAAAGCTCTGGGAGGGGCTGATGCTCCCCATCCTCTGGTAGTTCGAGGGACCTGCGGGATACCTGGCTTCAGTCCTGCAGCATCACCTTCCCCGAGCCCCACGGGCACCAACGCCACCGCCCCGCACTTGTCCTTCCTGCCCGTCCCTCGGCCGACGCCAAGCGCTCGGAGAAGTCGCGTTTTTTTTCTTTTGTTTACACGTTAAAAAAAGTGGCTAAAAAAAAAAAAAAAAAGGCAAAAAAGCAAGAGGAGGTGACCTCTTGCTCACCCCGGCCGGGCTATGAGAAGCTGCCGCTGCCTTCACCTCCGGATGAACTTTCAGATTATCTCAGACAAGATTCACCTTGCATTGAACTTGTCCCCGGCGCGGCAGCGCAGTCACGTAACCTTGATTAAACATTACAGCACGACGTGGCTATAAATTTAATGAGCATTATCGGGGCTTCCTCCCGCTCTCCTCGGGCAGGGGGAGCGGTGGGAGCGCCGGGAAGAGCGCGCCGGAACGGTCGGGAGGAGGAGGAGGAGGAGCAGGGAAACCTCGGATGGGTCGAGGAGCAAGATGGGAGATGGGGGTTTGGGAAGGGTGGGTGATGAGGGCACTGCTTGGTCTGCTCAGCCTGGAGAGACTGAGGGGACACCCCACTGGGGTCTTCAACATCCTCACGAGGAGAAGAGGAGGGGCAGGCACTGATCTGAGCTGGAAGGGACCCCCAAGGGCCATCCAGCCCAACCCTCAGCCCTGCACAGGCCCAGCCCCAAGAGTCCCACTCTGTGCCCCAGAGGATCATCCCAACCCTCCTGCAGCTCTGGCAGCCTTGGGGCTGTGCCCACTGCCCTGGGGAGCCTGGGCAGTGCCAACCACCCTCTGGGGGAAGAACCTTCTGCTGAGATCCACCCTGAGCCTGCCCTGGCACAGCTCCAGCCATTCCCTGTCCCCACAGAGATGATTTGTTGTGGGCCTGGTTCCCATCCATGGAGAAACAGGAATAGGAGGGAGACAGAGCAGCTCCTGTGCTGTTCAGTGGACTGAGTTGTGTTTGGGCTCTGCAGCAGGAACAAGTGGCTCCCGGTGCCCACCACAAGCAGGAATAACCCATGGAATGATTACACGGTTTTCTGCTCAAAAGACCAGTTGAGGGCACTTGGTGTGTTCAGCTGGAGAAGAGGAAACTGAGGGGAGACCTCGTTGGGGTCTTCAACATCCTTGTCAGGGGCAGAGGAGGGGCAGGACTGAGCTCTGCTCTGGGGGGAGCAGGGACAGCCCCCAGGGAATGGCTGGAGCTGTGCCAGGGCAGGCTCAGGGTGGATCTCAGCAGAAGGTTCTTCCCCCAGAGGGTGGTTGGCACTGCCCAGGCTCCCCAGGGCTCAGGATATTCTGTGACTTTGTGACTCTGTGAGCGAAGCAAAAGCAGGAACACGGAGCGAGAAGGCGCCGCACCAATTCCGCGGGTCCCTTCGCCCAGCAGGAAACCTTCCTGGGGCCGCGGCCTCCTAAACTCTGGCTGCCCTTTTCCCGCCGCCCGTCGCCGTGTTCCCGGAGCTTTCCAAGCCGCAGCCGTGACGGGAGGCAGAGGCAGCCGCCTCTTCACCTCCCAGCTGACACGGAGGGAACGGGAGAGCTCCGCATCCGCAGGCCCCGCCGCGATTCCAGCCGCGGCTCCAACCGCAGGGGTCACTCGGCCGCGCGAGGGGAGAACGTCTGGGCGGCGAAACAGATACACTCGAGTTCAAGTGCTTGAAATACCTTCCTCTTTCTTTTTTTTTTTTGTTAAAAAAAAAAAAAAACCTCAGGACTGAACTAATATATCCCTGCTTTCCATGATAACTTCCTCCTGAGCTCCGTGGGTTTGTTTAGCAGATCCATTGTTCCCGGCCGGCCTTGCCCTGGGGTCCAATCCGACCGCGGTCTCATTTTTCCCCCCCTATGTAACCGATGCTTATTTCTTTAAGCTCTACTGTAAACACAAACCACGCTGCACTGCCCTTGCCTTGGCTTTGCAGGAGGCAGGCTCAGACCTGGGACTGCTCCTTTGTGTTTCGAACATAGGAAACAAAAAAAAAAAAGGTTGGGGCTGCTGCTTCCCGGGATTCAAACACCTGCGGGATGCGGGAGGGCGCCCGCGGGTGGTCCCCGAGCTGGATCAGTGACCTTCTGCTGCTTCCAAGGCTGGAAACACGTGGCCTTGCTAATTATAGACCTCTTTAATGTTCATTAGGGGCAGCAGCAGCATCTGGAGGGCTCTGAGGTGCTCGGGGTGAAGGAGAAAACAACCAGACAGTGTCCCGTCCGTGGGATGTGGGGACAGATATAAAATAGGAATAAAACCTCGGCAGATGGTTCAAGGAACACAGTGGGAGATGGGGATTTGGGAAGGGTGGGTGCTGGGTTTGTGCTTCCCATCATTTATTTCCCTGTTGAGGGTTTGGTCCTCACCCAGAGCATCCTCCTTGCCCCAGCAGCCAGAGAAGGGGGAGCTGGGGGGGAATCCAAAAGGTGCTCCTGCTGCAGCTCCAGGGGAACATTTGGAGCAAAATGGGCTTTTTTTTCCCCCCAAGGCTCCTCTCCCCCTGGTTCCTAAACCAGCCTCCCAGGAGGATCAGAGAATCATGGAATCATTTAGGTTGGAAAAGATCTCTAAGATCATCAAGTCTGACCATTCCCCCCAGCACTGCCAAGGCCACCACTGACCCCTGTCCCCAAGGGCCACATCCACAGGGATTTTAAATCCCCCCAGGGATGGGGACTTGCTCCAGCTCATCTCCCAGGAACCTGCCCAAAGATGGATCCAGCATCAGTCCAGAGGAAACCACTGACACTGGGGTCTCTGCCCAAGGGAGAGGATGGAAAAGGCACCAGAATCAGGGACCTGCCACCTGGATTTGGGCACCCCAATCAGGGACCTGCCACTGGAAAGGGATTAGGGCTGGAGGAGGTTACCTTGGATGCCACCAGCTCACCCCAGGAAGGTTTTGCTCAGCCCTGCAAACACACCCAACTCCCAGAGATGTTCCCCCCAAAAGGCTCCGTCGTTCCCTGCCAGCATCACCTGCCAAACTCATTTAGCCCCCGAAATAACCCTGCACTTCGGGTGGTTGATTAGAACTATTTTTATAAGGCCACAGCATTCATATTTCCCCAGTCTGAAGGAGTGTTTGGACAACAGGGAGAGTCATTTCGAACCGTTTGGGGGATACTATGGAGAGGGAGACGCAGGAACAAGTGGATATTTAAACCAGCTGTGGAGACAGGGCTGGTAAGGAAACATTTGGCTTAAAGTAAACACAGGAATAAAATAACTTTGCAGAAGCAAAAAAAAAAAAAAAAAAAAAAAAATCCTGGAGTTTGGTACCACTTGGCATCAGGAAAAAATAACTGGATTTCTTTGGCTTTTAGAGATGAATAAAGTCCCAGGGAAAATGTACATTATTTCACCTGATATTTTTGACTGACAAGGGTAAAAAGTGTCTTTTTTTGGAGGACACCACCAAACTTCCCCTTGGGACGTTCATCATTCCTCTTGGCATCTATGGGATAAAGCAGATGGTAAATTCCAAAGCCATGGGATTGTTGGGCTCCAGCTGCTGGTGGTGGAGCAGCCAAGCCTTTCTGGGACACTTTCAGGTGAGCTCCCCCCAAAAAATGTGCATCCAGGAAAGGTCAGATGGCAGATTGGGAAGGAATTGCTGTCTGGGAGGGTGGGCAGGCCCTGGCACAGGTTGGGCAGAGAAGCTGTGGCTGCCCCTGGATCCCTGGAAGTGTCCAAGGCCAGGTTGGAGCAACCTGGGCTGATGGAAGGTGTCCCTGCCCGTGGGAGGGGGTGGATGAGGGACTTTAAGGTCCTGCCAAGCCAACCAGTCTGTGATTCCACAGCTAAAAGAGGAGGATTTAACACTCCCACTCACGTCAGGTCTGTCTGGGAGCCCGGCCAGCACCTCTCACCCTCCACAAACCTCCTCCTCCTCCTCAATCTCGACTTTCTTTAAACCTGTTCCATTTCTGGTGGACACAAACCATTTCAGGAACTCGAAAACTGCACGAAACTGAAGTGTGGAGTTAAAAAAAAACTCCAGTGTTTTTCGCATGGAAAGCGTCCAACGCTTCATTTTGGCACCTGAAAATCGCCCTGAGAACACCCCGGGTGATCCAAGTCCCGCTTCCAACCGATTAAAAGCCCTCAAAATCTCGCAGGACACAACATTCCTTGGACTAATATGATGCCATGAAGAGGCTGAGCATGAGCTGGGGCAACGTTTCATCCCCGTCACTGCCCACGGGGAGCTCCGGCTGGATTTAGGGCTATTTGTGGGAGATAAAAAGAGACCCAACAACCTTTGGAATGATCCACAAACAAAGGGAAAAGCCTTTTTCCTTCTGCTGTGTCACAGTAACCTCTGGATGGCCTTGCACTTATTGTCCCAGCCTTGGAAAGGTATAAACAAAGGCGGGTTTCGGGTGCCAAGAGCCGGGAGAGGAGGGAAAGGAGCAGCAAAGAGGCTGAAAAATCCCTTGGCACTCCCATCCAGGGGATAAATCCCGGGAATACAGGAGTTACTGCTCCATTATAAAGCAATTCCTGGGGGAGAAAAGGGATGGAGATGATGGAGAAGCGCCTGTGGATGTGGGAATTCGACACTGGGAGGGTTTGGGGTGAAGGTTCCCAATGGATGTGGTGGGATGGGATCCCAAAAAGTGCTGTCCTGGTTAAGGAGAAAGGGAAGAACAAAATTCCCTTTGGGAGTCAGAAATTATTTTTAAGGACAGCACTGCAAAGGGATGGTTTAGGATGGTGCTTCCTGATGGATGGGAAGGGATGGGATGGGATCCCAAAAAGTGCTGTCCTGGATAAGGAAAGGTTAAACAGTGTTGCCCCAACCTGATGCTTTCCCTGTCCCAAAGATCTGCAGCAACTCAAAGGTGTTTTTATAGAAACTCTGGGAATTTTAAATGTGCCAGGAAACTGCTCTGGAAATATGGAGGAGGGGAAAAAGGGAGGAAAATAAAAATAGAGGAAAAAAGGGAAATAAAAAGAGAGAGAAAAAGGAAGCAGAAAGAAAGACGAGAAAAAGAAATAAAAAGGATTAAGGAAGGAAAAAGAAAAAAAGGGAGGAAAAAAAGAAGGGAAATGAAAAATGAAAATAGAAAAATGAAAAGAAAAAAAGGAAAAATGGAAATAGAAAAATGAAAGGTAAAATGAAAAGGGCAAAAGGGAAAATTAAGGGGAAAAGAAAGGAAGGAAAAAGAGAGGGAAAGTGAAAAGTAGAAAAGTGAAAAGGCAAAAAAGAAAAAAGCAGAAAGAAAAGGAAAAAAGAAGGAAAAAAGGGAAAACAAAAAAAGAAAAATGAGGGAAAAATCAAAAAGAAAAAGGAAAAATGAAGAAGGAAAAAAAGAAGGGAAAGGAAATTTAAAAAAAGGGAACTGAAAAACGAAAATGGAAAAATGGAAAAATCAAAAAGAAAAATGAAGAAAAAAAAGGAGGAAAAAAGAAAAAGGAAAAAAGGAAAAAAGAAGGAAAAATAAGGAAAAATAAAAAGGAAGAGAAGAAAAAAAAGGAAAAGAGAAGATAGAAAATAAAAATAATGGAGATAAGTCAAAGACATTTAATATAGATGCAATTTCAGAGAAGGGGGATTTGCCAAAGGAGATGAAGCCTCATATCTGGAACCTACACTGAGATTTGGGCACCAAAATCAGAGACCTGCCAGTGGGATTTGGGAACCAGAATCAAGGATCTTTCCTTGGGATTTGGCCATCAAACTCAGGGATCTGTCATTGGGATTTGGCTACCAGAACTGGGGACCTGTCTCCTGGATTTGGGCACCAAAATCAGGGACCTGTCACCTGGATTTGGGCACTGGACTTCTGGCTCCAGGTCTGACAGAGCCATTAATTCCCAACTCCTCCAGCAAGTCTGTGGATGGATAAACCTCCAAACCCAGCAAAGGACCCCCAGACTCAAGCCTAAACTAAGCCCAGCTCAGCTCTAAGCCCAGCACTCAGCTTTGAGATGGGAATCCTTTTTCCTGGGCAGTTGGAGCCCAGCTCGAGGTACACACATTCCCATCCCTGTTTTCCTGCCTCATTCCCCCCTTCCCGCCGGGTTATCCTGGCAGGAAGGAGCAGGGGCCGGGCCAAGGCGTCTGCTCAGCCTTCCCTGCGCTCCAGCGGCGTTGGAGACAAATAAATTGGTCTTTATTTACACCACAAGTGTTTACTTTCTTCTCCCCTTTTAATTTGATTCCTGTTTGATAGGAACATAAAGCAGAAACCCGGATCGATTCCAGAGGCTCCCAACCAAAGGGCTCCTTGGAAACTTCCTTGGGGTTGGCGTAAGGTTTTTTGTGGGGTTATGAACTCCTTAAACAAACAGCTGAGGTCATTGTTAGCCACAGGAAAAAAAAAAAGGGAATTATTTAAGGAAATAAAAAGGCAGGACTGATGTTACAGCCAGAGTGGAAGCTGCTCCCAGGGAAAGGATGGGGCTTGGCAAAATCCATGGTAAAGCCAGCAAGGAATCACGAGTGGCAGTCGCTTTCCAAGCCCCTCTTTCCATGGAATTAAGATGACAAAACCTCATCAAAAGCTCGCTCTGGGAGAAGTGCCACCCTGCTTTGAGATCCCAACTCCAAGGGTCAGTGCCCGGAGCAGAACTTTGGGTGGCAACGATCCCATCTCCTGACGTGGTGCCACAGGATAAGAGCGATCCCAGCCCTGACAGGGTCCAGGAGACAGCCTTGGAAGGGCAGCAGATGAGATCATGGAATCATGGAATGGTTTGGGTTGGAAGGGACCTTAAAAGACCATCTCATTCCACAGGCAGGGACACCTTCCACTGAGGAGAAGGGAAAGGAGAAGGGAAAGGGGAAAGGAGAAGGGAAAGGAGAAGGGAAAGGAGAAGGGAAAGGAGAAGGGAAAGGAGAAGGGAAAGGAGAAGGGAAAGGAGAAGGGAAAGGAGAAGGGAAAGGAGAAGGGAAAGGAGAAGGAAAGGAAAGGAAAGGAAAGGAAAGGAAAGGAAAGGAAA